>NW_027184085.1:5815754-6115754 GCF_041296385.1 Aphelocoma coerulescens
CTGGTCTCTCTCCCCATTAATGTCATCTTCTGTTTATCTGTATGCACAAAACTCAACATTTGAAAATATGTGTGATTAGATGGCATATGTATTCCGTTAAGAGACTTTATTTCTTACCAAAGCTTCTGAAGAGTCTATTTCTTTTAATTTTTCATAAAGTGTAGCTTATGAAAAATTTAAATGAAATCATTTAGTAGTGATTGCTCCATAAACACAACATGAACTCCTTTAAAATTCCAATTATATAGGAGCTCACCTTTTTAAGTGGTTTTGAATGAAAATAGCGAAGTGCAACTACACTCCTTTCAGATGGATGGGGCATAAAACCAAGGGCTTGAAAAATATCGACCATTAGAGATCTATGGTTTCCCACACACACCTCATGCAAATACAGCGTGTATAGCCAGATGATCTGGCTAAAGTCCAAATGGAATAATTACACTCTATCTACTTAAAATGCTCCCTTCACTTTCAGTTGCAGGCAACATTCTTATTCCCTTCCCTCTAACCACGGAGTCAAGTGGCATTTTGCTGGTAGTTAACATAAGAATAGCCCAGCACTTACACATTCATAGGAGACAATAACAGAGAAGTTGACAACTTCACAGACTGCTGACAGACAGATAATAAGGGATGGTATCATGGTCAGTATGACAAGTATGTAGAGAGTACAGTAAGGTGGTTCCACCTGAGTCAATAAAGTTCTGTTAATTTGCACCCCATTAGAAGATTAAATTGAGTAGATTTAAAAAACACAAGCCTGATCCTGATCTTTATGAAACACAAACTGGGACCAAATCCACCAGGGTAGACCAGCTTAATACATGGCAAATATGACCAAAAGCAGAACTTTTTACTTCACTGCCTTCAGGAAGAGGAGTCGTCTATTTAACTTTAGGCATGTACTCTGTTTTTTGTCAAAAGAGAAACTTGCTGGAACAGAGAAGCTAATTTCAACTTTTGTGTGAGAGCCAAACCCATTCTAGTAGTATTGAACGTCTCAAATAAGAAGTGATGTGCTTTTAAACACAAACTTGCAGCAAAGTTTCAGCATAAATATTTCTGAATTTGAACACAAATTCATGCTTTCTATTGGTCTGACAGTGCATTCAATAGCACACCCTTTATCATGCTTTCTGAGTACATTCGCTGTTCCTGAGAATAATTGCCCTTCTACTAACATGTATATAAAGAGAAAATGCTTGTCAGAATTTTTGTACTAAACCAAACAAAAAGGAGATAAATAATGCTTTCTTAGATTTAGAAAACATAGTGGCAAACACATTTTTCTATTATTCAACAAGCCTGATTTTTAACATATATTTCTGTCTGTAGCATAAGCGTGTTACCTCTTGCTCCTCATGGACTGGGGAGGATAATTCATTCCTTCTCCTTTTACAATGCCCCTTTACATATTTCTAGGCAGATCTTTTATGTCTCTCCTCAATCTCCTTTTGGCCAGAATGAACATGGCCAGCTCTGTTAACCTTTCCTCAAACTGGTGGCATTATTTTCCAGTCCTTTTTATTATTTTTCTCTTCTTAGAATCCATTCCAATAAGTATTTTCTTTTTGAAATGTAGTATATAATATTCCATTGTGGCATTGGTTTCCTAGAAAATAAAGAGGGAGAAAGAGAAAGAAAGAGGAACATGTCAACACTTTTAAGTTCAAAAGTGAAGTTCATTGCAATTTAACTACATGGGCTAAACATGCCTGAAAAGTTTCAGGACCTTTTACAAAAATAGAATAGATGTGACTGAAATCAGTGTGGTGATAATCAAATGATTAAAAATATGCAGATAGTTTCAACTATGTCACTTTTTTTTTTTCCCCAACTACCCCATCTACATAATGCCTCTAATAATGCACGTGAGGTTTTGATCTTGCAAAGCCTCATATAAGTGACCAATTAACCATGCTTGTCCGTATGGGCCGATTTCATCCACCCTGTCAGAAAGGCTGTGAATGTTCCTGGACCAATAGAACATGAAAGGCAATCCTGTAATGGAAATATTATTTTCCTGTGATTCTCTAGATGATTCGTTGCTGTAGTGCTCCATATGTAGTGCTCCATATGTAGCATTCCCTGAACTTGTTTACAGAGTGTAGCTTATGCTTTTACCTCTTATCTGTCTTCAAAAATTTCTTTTCACTGATTTAACGCCATTCCTGCACGTACCCAAGGCTGCAGTGCATTTTGTTTCCAAATGAGATTCTTGGAAGATATTAATTACCTCTAGAGGAAGTTAATGCATTTTGTTCCCCAAGTTGCTAGCCAAAGCCCAGGACCTCAGGGAAGTTGCCTGTGAACTTCACACTGTTTGACAGCGAGTGTCAGACACAGTCAAGTTGGGTCCACAATTCCAGGCACAGATTAGATAATTGTCTGGGCAAATGTCAGACGTTAACTGTGTGTGTACATAATTATCCAATCTGCACATGTAACCCTCTTAATGCTTGCAAATTAGGCATGCAACTTCATCTACAAGTTAGTTGAATGTGTTTTCACACTCATCCAGCTAAAAAGTCAGGCATACAAACTGTAATAATTATGCTATTGCTATGATGCTACTCTTGCTGGTGGGAACCTAGATTGCACATTTTCATTCAATGACAATTCTCACAAACTGTGTAGAAGTCTTTTAAGTTTGAGTAGAATCAGGTGCTCCGTTTCTAGTTTCATTCTCTGAATTTTTAGATGCACTATGGAATCAGCAAGTGGAATCCTGTTTAAAATGTGATTGAAACCATCATCTGTTAAACTATTTGTTTCTTTCTGCATTGTCTGGCTTAAGCCAGAAGAAAATTAAAATATATATTTATGCTGTGTGCTGAGCTTTAAGTTATTAAACCCCTCAAATCAATGTATTCATATTTTTTTCTTTACTTTCTGTAATCCTCTCTGCTGGACCTATGAAAATAGACTAGAACATTTCAGCTTCTGTTTACACTTGTAATCCCCTTCTCATTCTCATTCAGAGCACTCATAGACATGCTGATGGGAAGCCCATTGAAATCCACAGAAAATATTTCTTTTGACACCAGTGATCACTGGATCAGGACATAAGTTCCCCAGATTGCCAGGGATTCACTCTGCTCCTTGTCCTGAAAGGTAGAAAAATAGTTTTGTGTTTGTGTATGGGGCAGAGAAGAGGATTTCAATGCATTTGAAGTTTAATGCCAATCAACATACTACTAAAGAAGACAAATTTTCTGCCCTGGAATTTCACTGATATGCTTCCTCCAAATCCCAGAACACAACTCCCCTTTCCCAGTTCATTTGGACTTTCCCATGAGTTCTCAAAAATGGATGCAAAATGTTCCCTCACACTTCTCCTGGCAGACACCTTAAGAGTTAGATTAAATTTCATCAGTCCTTTCTGATTTGACAATAATCAGATTATCCTACTATTCTTTAACCCAGGCTACCCTAATTCTGCCTCGTGGCCTCTTTCTTCCTTTGTTAACTATCACTGCCTTTTCACTGACAGCTCAAGCATCAAACCCATCAAGCATTTTAGAATTCCCCTTACCATCTACTACCTGCTTCTTCCCCTTCTGCTAAGTAGCAGACCTAACATTTTCTTTTGTCAAAGCTTCGTTTCTTAGACTCCTGGAGAACTTTTTCTTGATCCATTTTACTTCCTTTCCTAATAGCACCTCATTTTGTGCCTTTAACTTTCTGACTCCTGCTCTTACATGTCCTTACTTTTCTCCTGTAAGGGACCCTGTGTCAGAGACTGTGAACCAATTTCCACTGTGCTGTTTCACATTTGAATAGAATGTTAAATATTTAAACAGCAAAGTTCTTCTTGTGGTTGTTAAATCAGTATTAAGTGAAAGTCAGAGTGAGTATTCAGGGAATAGAAGGGTCCTCTGACATCTCAAATAGGAAGTGATGTGCTTTTAAACACAAACTTGCAGCAAAGTTTCAGCAAATAAAAAGATGTTTTCCTACTAAAATTAAAAAAAAATCAGAAAAAAGCAAACAAAACCCCCAAAGAAATATAAAATCCCCCAGATTCCAAGAATTCTACAGGGAAATAAATAATTTTCAGTTCAAGGACCTGGCTTATCCCTTGCCTATGTACACTGCTGACCATAACACCTCTCCCCTCACATCCTAGCCAGCAGAGATGGACACTGAAGTGAAAATCTTTGAGTATGAGTCTCTGTGGCTGCACTTCCTGGAATGTAAATGTCTTTTGGGCTGCATGGGTACTGGCATAACAAAACCCAAAATGTTTTCTCCACCCTGGATCTAGAAGCTTTTAGAGATGTTTCTGATACAAGACCAGCAGATGAAACCCGTGGTTGTCACTGCCTCAAGTAAGGCAGCCACTGTCACATATGGATTGGTGTGCACATTCCAGCAGATTTGTAATGAAGTTTAAATGCCTAAGGCTATAAATACATGACTAACTGTCTAAAAGTGTCTGAGCAGGTTAAATATCCAATTTCTCTTAAAAGAAGTTCATCTAAAAATCTCACAAAGCTTCTAATGGATTTTTTATCAATATGATACCAATTATATTTACATTATCATACAGAGTAAAAGGGGGTAATTTGTCTCTTGGGAAGGCTGAGGAGAGAATGTAGCATCCCAAAAGGTATTTACAAGAGAATAAAGTGGATAACAGCCTTTATTCACGCACTTAAAAGTCAGAATTCACTGCTTGTTCTCAAATAACTTCCAATTTTGAAGTTAACAATTACTCACATAACAATCCTATATCTTCAGTATCAAATGGTCTTTGTCATGTTCATCTCTGGATAGAAATCTATTGGTCTCAGCTTCATAACCTAAATTTTTTTTCTTCTACATTCAATGCAGGGCTGAGTTGCACATTGAAGAGAAGAAGGAAACATTTTTCAAGAAAATAATTACAACATTCCAGATGCTGCAGCTGTGTTTTACATTGTGTTCTCTTTTTCTTATTTTAGTTTTTCCCCTCTAGATCTATTTTTGTGGTGGAGCAGGTGGCTCCAGCTGCCCTGACCACTCAGAAAAACACACAGAGTAAATGCTGGCTGTCAGAGTCCCAAGTTTAAGCACCCCACTTAAAAGTTATGGTGAGAACCCATAAGCCCCTTGTTCTGTCTTTTTTCATGTTTCCTCCCAATTGCTTAATATTTCCCCTCCCTGTTTTATGTATGAGGTTACATAGATTCATTTCCCTGGTTTAATTTGTATCAGTTCTTGAAAGTTCTTTGTTCCTCGACACCCCATTGGATCCTTCCCTAAGTCCCTCCTATGTGTTGTTCCCACTGGCTCCCTCACTGTTCACCTTGCCTACTTGTCCTTATCCCATTGGCTGAGATCCCTTTCCCCACCTCTTCTGTACCCAGTATAAAATCAATGGACCCTGTTAAAAATTTGGCTGTTTGTCCTTCTCATTTCACTGGAATAAACCTGTGTGGAAAGGAAATGGAGAGTCCCCTCTCTTTACTTCTTTGCCTTTGCCTGTGTGCCTGCTTAACAGCGGCAGAAAGATAGAGCCCCTTTTGGGTGAGGAGCTCTACCCCTTTTCATTGTGTGTTGGGCACTGAGTGCCACCTTCCAGAGGGGTTTTAGCATTGACCTCCGGGCTTCTTTGTGTCGGCACATGAGGGGTAAAACCCCCTTCTGCCAGCTCACAGCTGCAAAAACCCACATATTTTTACTTTTTTCTCCTTTTTTTCTCAGACAGTAAAGGAATTGACAAGACTAAGAATTTAGCCTCCGCAATGGCTACAGTTCTGCTGTGCTTGTCAAAATCTGTATGGCCACTGATTATTGCCAGAGGGGATTTAGGGTTTTTTTCTATATAATTTATTGGTGATCCAACTCTGTCAAGTTAAAGGTCATATTCTACTTGCAGAGTTAAAGAAGCATATTTTGAACAAAATTTTCACAATATTTGTTTTTCTACATTACAAATGAGCAAGAGGTGGAGAAAAAAAAATAGATGATCTGAATGTCATTAAAGAAAAAGAAAACTCAAACAATGGGGAAGGTGCGGGAAGGTGCGGGAAGGTGCGGGAAGGTGCGGGAAGGGAAGGTGCGGGAAGGGAAGGTGCGGGAAGGGAAGGTGCGGGAAGGGAAGGGAAGGGAAGGTGCGGGAAGGGAAGGGAAGGGAAGGGAAGGGAAGGGAAGGGAAGGGAAGGTGCGGGAAGGGAAGGGAAGGGAAGGGAAGGGAAGGGAAGGGAAGGGAAGGGAAGGGAAGGGAAGGGAAGGGAAGGGAAGGGAAGGGAAGGGAAGGGAAGGGAAGGGAAGGGAAGGGAAGGGAAGGGAAGGGAAGGGAAGGGAAGGGAAGGGAAGGGAAGGGAAGGGAAGGGAAGGGAAGGGAAGGGAAGGGCAGGTGCGGGAAGGGCAGGTGCGGGAAGGGCAGGTGCGGGAAGGGAAGGGAAGGGAAGGGAAGGGCAGGTGCGGGAAGGGAAGGGAAGGGAAGGGAAGGGAAGGGAAGGGAAGGGAAGGGAAGGGAAGGGAAGGGAAGGGAAGGGCAGGTGCGGGAAGGGAAGGGAAGGGAAGGGAAGGGAAGGGAAGGGAAGGGAAGGGAAGGGAAGGGAAGGTGCGGGAAGGGAAGGGAAGGGAAGGGAAGGGAAGGGAAGGGAAGGTGCGGGAAGGGAAGGGAAGGGAAGGGCAGGTGCGGGAAGGGAAGGGAAGGGCAGGTGCGGGAAGGGAAGGGCAGGTGCGGGAAGGGAAGGGAAGGGAAGGGAAGGGCAGGTGCGGGAAGGGCAGGTGCGGGAAGGGCAGGTGCGGGAAGGGCAGGTGCGGGAAGGGAAGGGAAGGGAAGGGAAGGGAAGGGAAGGGAAGGGAAGGGAAGGGAAGGGAAGGGAAGGGAAGGGAAGGGAAGGGAAGGGAAGGGAAGGGAAGGGAAGGGAAGGGAAGGGCAGGTGCGGGAAGGGAAGGGAAGGGAAGGGAAGGGAAGGGAAGGGAAGGGAAGGGAAGGGAAGGGAAGGGAAGGGAAGGGAAGGGAAGGGAAGGGAAGGGAAGGGAAGGGCAGGTGCGGGAAGGGAAGGGAAGGGCAGGTGCGGGAAGGGAAGGGAAGGGCAGGTGCGGGAAGGGAAGGGCAGGTGCGGGAAGGGAAGGGAAGGGCAGGTGCGGGAAGGGCAGGTGCGGGAAGGGAAGGGAAGGGCAGGTGCGGGAAGGGAAGGGAAGGGAAGGGAAGGGCAGGTGCGGGAAGGGAAGGGAAGGGAAGGGAAGGGAAGGGAAGGGAAGGGAAGGGAAGGGAAGGGAAGGGAAGGGAAGGGAAGGGAAGGGAAGGGAAGGGAAGGGAAGGGAAGGGAAGGGAAGGGAAGGGCAGGTGCGGGAAGGGAAGGGAAGGGAAGGGAAGGGAAGGGAAGGTGCGGGAAGGGAAGGTGCGGGAAGGGAAGGGAAGGGAAGGGAAGGGAAGGGAAGGGAAGGGAAGGGAAGGGAAGGGAAGGGAAGGGAAGGGAAGGGAAGGGAAGGGAAGGGAAGGGAAGGGAAGGGAAGGGAAGGGAAGGGAAGGGAAGGGAAGGGAAGGGAAGGGAAGGGAAGGGAAGGGAAGGGAAGGGAAGGGAAGGGAAGGGAAGGGAAGGGAAGGGAAGGGAAGGGAAGGGAAGGGCAGGTGCGGGAAGGGAAGGGAAGGGCAGGTGCGGGAAGGGAAGGGAAGGGCAGGTGCGGGAAGGGAAGGGAAGGGCAGGTGCGGGAAGGGAAGGGAAGGGAAGGGAAGGGCAGGTGCGGGAAGGGAAGGGAAGGGAAGGGCAGGTGCGGGAAGGGAAGGGAAGGGAAGGGAAGGGAAGGGAAGGGCAGGTGCGGGAAGGGAAGGGAAGGGAAGGGAAGGGCAGGTGCGGGAAGGGAAGGGAAGGGAAGGGAAGGGAAGGGAAGGGAAGGGAAGGGAAGGGAAGGGAAGGGAAGGTGCGGGAAGGGAAGGGAAGGGAAGGGAAGGGAAGGGAAGGGAAGGGAAGGGAAGGGAAGGGAAGGGAAGGGAAGGGAAGGGAAGGGAAGGGAAGGGAAGGGAAGGGAAGGGAAGGGAAGGGAAGGGAAGGGAAGGGAAGGGAAGGGAAGGTGCGGGAAGGGAAGGGAAGGGAAGGGAAGGGAAGGGAAGGGAAGGGAAGGGAAGGGAAGGGAAGGGAAGGGAAGGGAAGGGAAGGGAAGGGCAGGTGCGGGAAGGGAAGGGAAGGGCAGGTGCGGGAAGGGAAGGGAAGGGCAGGTGCGGGAAGGGAAGGGAAGGGAAGGGAAGGGAAGGGAAGGGAAGGGAAGGGAAGGGAAGGGAAGGGAAGGGAAGGGAAGGGAAGGGAAGGGAAGGGAAGGGCAGGTGCGGGAAGGGAAGGGAAGGGAAGGGCAGGTGCGGGAAGGGAAGGGAAGGGAAGGGAAGGGAAGGGAAGGGAAGGGAAGGGAAGGGAAGGGAAGGGAAGGGAAGGGAAGGGAAGGGAAGGGAAGGGAAGGGAAGGGAAGGGAAGGGAAGGGAAGGGAAGGGCAGGTGCGGGAAGGGAAGGGAAGGGAAGGGAAGGGAAGGGAAGGGAAGGGCAGGTGCGGGAAGGGAAGGGAAGGGAAGGGAAGGGAAGGGAAGGGAAGGGAAGGGAAGGGAAGGGAAGGGAAGGGAAGGGAAGGGAAGGGAAGGGAAGGGAAGGGAAGGGAAGGGAAGGGAAGGGAAGGGCAGGTGCGGGAAGGGAAGGGAAGGGAAGGGAAGGGCAGGTGCGGGAAGGGAAGGGCAGGTGCGGGAAGGGCAGGTGCGGGAAGGGAAGGGAAGGGAAGGGAAGGGCAGGTGCGGGAAGGGAAGGGCAGGTGCGGGAAGGGAAGGGAAGGGCAGGTGCGGGAAGGGAAGGGAAGGGAAGGGAAGGGAAGGGAAGGGAAGGGAAGGGAAGGGAAGGGAAGGGAAGGGAAGGGAAGGGAAGGGAAGGGAAGGGAAGGGCAGGTGCGGGAAGGGAAGGGCAGGTGCGGGAAGGGAAGGGCAGGTGCGGGAAGGGAAGGGCAGGTGCGGGAAGGGCAGGTGCGGGAAGGGCAGGTGCGGGAAGGGCAGGTGCGGGAAGGGAAGGGAAGGGAAGGGAAGGGAAGGGAAGGGAAGGGAAGGGAAGGGAAGGGAAGGGAAGGGAAGGGAAGGGAAGGGAAGGGAAGGGAAGGGAAGGGAAGGGAAGGGAAGGGAAGGGAAGGGAAGGGAAGGGAAGGGAAGGGAAGGGAAGGGAAGGGAAGGGAAGGGAAGGGAAGGGAAGGGAAGGGAAGGGAAGGGAAGGGAAGGGCAGGTGCGGGAAGGGAAGGGCAGGTGCGGGAAGGGAAGGGCAGGTGCGGGAAGGGAAGGGCAGGTGCGGGAAGGGAAGGGCAGGTGCGGGAAGGGAAGGGAAGGGCAGGTGCGGGAAGGGAAGGGAAGGGAAGGGAAGGGAAGGGAAGGGAAGGGAAGGGAAGGGAAGGGAAGGGAAGGGAAGGGAAGGGAAGGGAAGGGAAGGGAAGGGAAGGGAAGGGAAGGGAAGGGAAGGGAAGGGAAGGGAAGGGAAGGGAAGGGAAGGGAAGGGAAGGGAAGGGAAGGGAAGGGAAGGGAAGGGAAGGGAAGGGCAGGTGCGGGAAGGGAAGGGAAGGGAAGGGAAGGGAAGGGAAGGGAAGGGCAGGTGCGGGAAGGGCAGGTGCGGGAAGGGCAGGTGCGGGAAGGGCAGGTGCGGGAAGGGAAGGGAAGGGAAGGGCAGGTGCGGGAAGGGAAGGGCAGGTGCGGGAAGGGAAGGGCAGGTGCGGGAAGGGAAGGGAAGGGAAGGGAAGGGAAGGGAAGGGAAGGGAAGGGAAGGGAAGGGAAGGGAAGGGAAGGGAAGGGAAGGGAAGGGAAGGGAAGGGAAGGGAAGGGAAGGGAAGGGAAGGGAAGGGAAGGGAAGGGAAGGGAAGGGAAGGGAAGGGAAGGGAAGGGAAGGGAAGGGAAGGGAAGGGAAGGGCAGGTGCGGGAAGGGAAGGGAAGGGAAGGGAAGGGAAGGGAAGGTGCGGGAAGGGAAGGGAAGGGAAGGGAAGGGAAGGGAAGGGAAGGGAAGGGAAGGGAAGGGAAGGGAAGGGAAGGGCAGGTGCGGGAAGGGAAGGGAAGGGAAGGGAAGGGAAGGGAAGGGAAGGGAAGGGAAGGGAAGGGAAGAGAAGGGAAGGGAAGGGAAGGGAAGGGAAGGGAAGGGAAGGGAAGGGAAGGGAAGGGAAGGGAAGGGAAGGGAAGGGAAGGGAAGGGAAGGGAAGGGAAGGGAAGGGAAGGGAAGGGAAGGGAAGGGAAGGGAAGGGAAGGGAAGGTGCGGGAAGGGAAGGGAAGGGCAGGTGCGGGAAGGGAAGGGAAGGGCAGGTGCGGGAAGGGAAGGGCAGGTGCGGGAAGGGAAGGGAAGGGAAGGGAAGGGCAGGTGCGGGAAGGGCAGGTGCGGGAAGGGAAGGGAAGGGAAGGGAAGGGAAGGGAAGGGAAGGGAAGGGAAGGGAAGGGAAGGGAAGGGAAGGGAAGGGAAGGGAAGGGAAGGGAAGGGAAGGGAAGGGAAGGGAAGGGAAGGGAAGGGCAGGTGCGGGAAGGGCAGGTGCGGGAAGGGAAGGGAAGGGAAGGGAAGGGAAGGGAAGGGAAGGGAAGGGAAGGGCAGGTGCGGGAAGGGAAGGGAAGGGAAGGGAAGGGAAGGGAAGGGAAGGGAAGGGAAGGGAAGGGCAGGTGCGGGAAGGGCAGGTGCGGGAAGGGCAGGTGCGGGAAGGGCAGGTGCGGGAAGGGAAGGGAAGGGAAGGGCAGGTGCGGGAAGGGAAGGGAAGGGAAGGGAAGGGAAGGGAAGGGAAGGGAAGGGAAGGGAAGGGAAGGGAAGGGCAGGTGCGGGAAGGGAAGGGAAGGGAAGGGAAGGGAAGGGAAGGGCAGGTGCGGGAAGGGCAGGTGCGGGAAGGGAAGGGAAGGGAAGGGAAGGGAAGGGAAGGGAAGGGAAGGGAAGGGAAGGGAAGGGAAGGGAAGGGAAGGGAAGGGAAGGGAAGGGAAGGGAAGGGAAGGGAAGGGAAGGGAAGGGAAGGGAAGGGAAGGGCAGGTGCGGGAAGGGAAGGGAAGGGCAGGTGCGGGAAGGGAAGGGCAGGTGCGGGAAGGGAAGGGAAGGGAAGGGAAGGGCAGGTGCGGGAAGGGCAGGTGCGGGAAGGGCAGGTGCGGGAAGGGCAGGTGCGGGAAGGGAAGGGAAGGGAAGGGCAGGTGCGGGAAGGGAAGGGAAGGGAAGGGAAGGGAAGGGAAGGGAAGGGAAGGGAAGGGAAGGGAAGGGAAGGGAAGGGAAGGGAAGGGAAGGGAAGGGAAGGGAAGGGAAGGGAAGGGAAGGGAAGGGAAGGGAAGGGAAGGGAAGGGAAGGGAAGGGAAGGGAAGGGAAGGGAAGGGAAGGGAAGGGCAGGTGCGGGAAGGGAAGGGAAGGGAAGGGAAGGGAAGGGAAGGGAAGGGCAGGTGCGGGAAGGGAAGGGAAGGGAAGGGAAGGGAAGGGAAGGGAAGGGCAGGTGCGGGAAGGGCAGGTGCGGGAAGGGAAGGGAAGGGAAGGGAAGGGCAGGTGCGGGAAGGGCAGGTGCGGGAAGGGCAGGTGCGGGAAGGGAAGGGAAGGGAAGGGAAGGGAAGGGAAGGGAAGGGAAGGGAAGGGAAGGGAAGGGAAGGGAAGGGAAGGGAAGGGAAGGGAAGGGAAGGGAAGGGAAGGGAAGGGAAGGGAAGGGAAGGGAAGGGAAGGGAAGGGAAGGGAAGGGAAGGGAAGGGAAGGGAAGGGAAGGGAAGGGAAGGGAAGGGAAGGGAAGGGAAGGGAAGGGAAGGGAAGGGCAGGTGCGGGAAGGGCAGGTGCGGGAAGGGAAGGGAAGGGCAGGTGCGGGAAGGGAAGGGAAGGGAAGGGAAGGGCAGGTGCGGGAAGGGAAGGGAAGGGAAGGGCAGGTGCGGGAAGGGAAGGGAAGGGAAGGGAAGGGCAGGTGCGGGAAGGGAAGGGAAGGGAAGGGAAGGGCAGGTGCGGGAAGGGAAGGGAAGGGCAGGTGCGGGAAGGGAAGGGAAGGGAAGGGAAGGGCAGGTGCGGGAAGGGAAGGGAAGGGAAGGGAAGGGAAGGGAAGGGAAGGGAAGGGAAGGGAAGGGAAGGGAAGGGAAGGGAAGGGAAGGGAAGGGAAGGGAAGGGAAGGGAAGGGAAGGGAAGGGAAGGGAAGGGAAGGGCAGGTGCGGGAAGGGAAGGGAAGGGAAGGGAAGGGAAGGGAAGGGAAGGGAAGGGAAGGGCAGGGAAGGGAAGGGAAGGGAAGGGAAGGGCAGGTGCGGGAAGGGAAGGGAAGGGAAGGGCAGGTGCGGGAAGGGAAGGGAAGGGCAGGTGCGGGAAGGGAAGGGAAGGGAAGGGAAGGGCAGGTGCGGGAAGGGCAGGTGCGGGAAGGGAAGGGAAGGGAAGGGAAGGGAAGGGAAGGGAAGGGAAGGGAAGGGAAGGGCAGGTGCGGGAAGGGAAGGGAAGGGAAGGGCAGGTGCGGGAAGGGAAGGGAAGGGAAGGGAAGGGAAGGGAAGGGAAGGGAAGGGAAGGGAAGGGAAGGGAAGGGAAGGGAAGGGAAGGGAAGGGAAGGGAAGGGAAGGGAAGGGAAGGGAAGGGAAGGGAAGGGAAGGGAAGGGAAGGGAAGGGAAGGGAAGGGAAGGGAAGGGAAGGGAAGGGAAGGGAAGGGAAGGGAAGGGAAGGGAAGGGAAGGGAAGGGAAGGGAAGGGAAGGGCAGGTGCGGGAAGGGAAGGGAAGGGAAGGGCAGGTGCGGGAAGGGAAGGGAAGGGAAGGGAAGGGAAGGGAAGGGAAGGGAAGGGAAGGGAAGGGAAGGGAAGGGAAGGGAAGGGAAGGGAAGGGAAGGGAAGGGAAGGGCAGGTGCGGGAAGGGAAGGGAAGGGAAGGGAAGGGAAGGGAAGGGAAGGGAAGGGAAGGGAAGGGAAGGGAAGGGAAGGGAAGGGAAGGGAAGGGAAGGGAAGGGAAGGGAAGGGAAGGGAAGGGAAGGGAAGGGAAGGGAAGGGAAGGGAAGGGAAGGGCAGGTGCGGGAAGGGAAGGGAAGGGAAGGGAAGGGAAGGGAAGGGAAGGGAAGGGAAGGGAAGGGAAGGGAAGGGAAGGGAAGGGAAGGGAAGGGAAGGGAAGGGAAGGGAAGGGAAGGGAAGGGAAGGGCAGGTGCGGGAAGGGAAGGGAAGGGAAGGGCAGGTGCGGGAAGGGAAGGGAAGGGAAGGGCAGGTGCGGGAAGGGAAGGGAAGGGAAGGGCAGGTGCGGGAAGGGAAGGGAAGGGAAGGGAAGGGAAGGGAAGGGAAGGGAAGGGAAGGGAAGGGAAGGGAAGGGAAGGGAAGGGAAGGGCAGGTGCGGGAAGGGCAGGTGCGGGAAGGGAAGGGCAGGTGCGGGAAGGGAAGGGAAGGGAAGGGAAGGGCAGGTGCGGGAAGGGCAGGTGCGGGAAGGGCAGGTGCGGGAAGGGAAGGGAAGGGAAGGGAAGGGAAGGGAAGGGAAGGGAAGGGAAGGGCAGGTGCGGGAAGGGAAGGGAAGGGAAGGGAAGGGAAGGGAAGGGAAGGGAAGGGAAGGGAAGGGAAGGGAAGGGAAGGGAAGGGAAGGGAAGGGAAGGGAAGGGAAGGGAAGGGAAGGGAAGGGAAGGGAAGGGAAGGGCAGGTGCGGGAAGGGAAGGGAAGGGAAGGGCAGGTGCGGGAAGGGAAGGGAAGGGAAGGGAAGGGAAGGGAAGGGAAGGGAAGGGAAGGGAAGGGAAGGGAAGGGAAGGGAAGGGAAGGGAAGGGCAGGTGCGGGAAGGGAAGGGAAGGGAAGGGAAGGGAAGGGAAGGGAAGGGCAGGTGCGGGAAGGGAAGGGAAGGGAAGGGAAGGGAAGGGAAGGGAAGGGAAGGGAAGGGAAGGGAAGGGAAGGGAAGGGAAGGGAAGGGAAGGGAAGGGAAGGGAAGGGAAGGGAAGGGCAGGTGCGGGAAGGGAAGGGAAGGGAAGGGAAGGGAAGGGAAGGGAAGGGAAGGGAAGGGAAGGGAAGGGAAGGGAAGGGAAGGGCAGGTGCGGGAAGGGAAGGGAAGGGAAGGGAAGGGAAGGGAAGGGAAGGGAAGGGAAGGGAAGGGAAGGGAAGGGAAGGGAAGGGAAGGGAAGGGAAGGGAAGGGAAGGGAAGGGAAGGGAAGGGAAGGGAAGGGAAGGGAAGGGAAGGGAAGGGAAGGGAAGGGAAGGGAAGGGAAGGGAAGGGAAGGGAAGGGAAGGGAAGGGAAGGGAAGGTGCGGGAAGGGAAGGGAAGGGAAGGGAAGGGAAGGGAAGGGCAGGTGCGGGAAGGGAAGGGAAGGGAAGGGAAGGGAAGGGAAGGGAAGGGAAGGGAAGGGAAGGGAAGGGAAGGGAAGGGAAGGGAAGGGAAGGGAAGGGAAGGGAAGGGAAGGGAAGGGAAGGGAAGGGAAGGGAAGGGAAGGGAAGGGAAGGGAAGGGAAGGGAAGGGAAGGGAAGGGAAGGGAAGGGAAGGGAAGGGAAGGGAAGGGAAGGGAAGGGAAGGGAAGGGGGAAGGGGAAGGGGGAAGGGAAGGGGAAAGGGGAAAGGGGAAAGGGGGAAGGGGGAAAGGGGAAAGGGGAAAGGGGAAGGGAAAATTCACTGGTACCTGAAAAAATAATTATTTAATGTTATGTTTTTCTCCTTAAAATTGCTGTTTCTAATTTCTTCAGATGGAAGTAAAATGAAACAGCTCCATGATGTAAACTTTCTACTCTGTAAGACAAAAATCTGTATGGAGTTAATAATTAAACCAGTAATAATTTATCAAAAATTTTGGGCTTTGCACTTCTTCTGATTAAAAAAAGTACAGAGGTGGAATTCAGAAGATTTGAGTATGGTATAAGAACTATCTGTATTATTTATCTAGAACTTATCTTTTCTGTGTCATATAAAATGCAATAATCATAGTGTCATCTTCTGTAAAAGGATTGGAAATAATGGTAGTTTGGTAGACAAAGAAAAGTATGAATTTTGTAACAAATATGTATGTATGATGACCTTGAGGCTCAGTAAAAGAAAACTTTCTTTTAATATTAATGCACCTTTATTCTTAAAAATATTTTAGAAATTTTGACTGCTGGAATCAACTGCTCTTTCTAAAAAACTATCTATTTAATTTCCCTATTTTAATATAAACTACATTTATTCTCCAGACTGTATCTGCCTTTAGACTTCTCCACTGGCTGGCCTGATAGACTGCTGGACCCTCAGTGATCTATAAGTGGTTTCTGCCTCTTATCACTTGTCAGCCTGTTACAAACACTGGATCAGACACCTTTTGGGACCTCAGACTCCTGTATTTAATGGACAGAAATTACTCCAGGTTAATATCTCTTTAAATGAACACCAAGAAAGGTTTTGGCTACACCTTCTGCATATGAGCACAGCTTTAGCAAAGGATGGAGTTAAGGATTAATTAAACATCTTGCTGTTTGCTTTGCTTGTACAGTGTCTGGGTGAGTGTGGGAGAGAAGCCTCAGTGCATTTATCCATTACATTTTTATATGCAAAGTGGAGACACAGCCTTCTCCAGTCTTTCCACGGGAGAAGGTTGATGCAGTTGTCTTTAGACAGAAGAATGGATGCTACTCTTTTCAAATCAGTTACAGATCCTTTACAGGTCCTGCATCTTATTGTACACATTTTTAGATGTGTAAACATATAACCCTCCCCTCAAAAGAAACAACAAGGCAGAGAAGATTATTTTTTGATAACTAAGTGTGATTTAATCAAAAAGGAAAAAAAAAAAAAAAAAAGGAAAATATATATATATGAGAAAACCCAGAGGGGAATTTTTGTTTGCAGAAACATGTAGATCTATTTTTTGCAGTTAAAGCACTTTTTTTCTTTTTTTTCCCCCAAACTCCGTTTTGAGTGAGTGTGAACAAGTCATGGATCAAAACTGTTATCTGGCCATTCCTTGTGTGTTGAAGCATTAAGCCAGCCCAGGTTTGGAAACTGCAGAGAACCTTGGTACTTTTTTGCACAGTGAACTCTGAAAAGCTTTTATAGAAATTTCACCCAGTTTTTTAATATCTTTCTAGTTTTATTTCTTGTGGTTTCTACTGTGGTTTACCAACTGCTCCAAATGCTTTCAAGTTTTAGTCCCTCTCTCCACTGGAGCTTTCCCTTACCTATTATATTAGTGGCCGCTGGAGTTATTCTCCCTTTTCATATTTCCTTTTTTCCTATTTTTAATATCTACTCCCCAACCCCTCTCTACATTAAACTGCACAAACCACATGCCCACATCTGTGGTTTTGTTCATTTTGAGTGTTTAGAATTATACTGTTGTACTTCTATTTTTGATCAACTGTTTTTCTTTCCTCAGTTATGTTCCATCAGCAAATTTCATGTCCTTTGTGCGTATTTTATGCCTACCTTTGAGTTGCTGGTACATAAACTGAACACAATTGGTTCTTGTACTGATCCTGTTATCACAAGGGACACTTGAAAACCTCAGTTACCCCCAAATTGTGGAGACTGCAGTTTTAGCATCTTTCTAAAGAGTAAAAAAGCTTATTTTTGCAGGTTACCAAGTTTTCATTAAAAATATATATTGCCATTTTTTTTTTCTTCTTTCCCCCGTATTGCTAGGGTGGCCTTAGACTAAGTAAGATAATATGCTGTTTTCTTTTCAAAGGTGAGCTGAAAAAACTAAAGTGGAAATTGAGTTAAGTTTGATTTATGTGTTGTGTGTGCCCCACCAACCAGTCTGTGGGGGAATTCATCATGTGGAAAAGATGTAGATAGCCTTTTCTGAACTGAAGGTTACTCTTTGCTGAACTCCTGCAGTTCCTGGCATGCTGACACAAACTCAGAATACATCAGAGTTGCATTGCAGATACTCTGATATCAATCCCCTAAACCAGTACACAAGGTTTTATTGGATAATTTTTACTTTACAGCTAGTGTTGTCATATGTACCCACAGAAGTTGGATATCAATATTTAAACTCAGGGTCACATAGAACTTTCAAACCTTTGCACACAGATGGCAAAGGTGTAGATTGTTGACTAGATTTACTTGGGGAAGACAAGTTGGGGTTTGTGTGTATGACTGCATGTGTATAAGATAATACAAGATAATATAAATTTTATTGATGCCTATCCTATAATCTTTGCAAGTATGCAACTGAGGGAATCTCATTGCAGTCCAACACAAAGCAGCTAAATTAAGGTCATAGAGAAGGTAGTAAATGCCAGCATTTCACAGTTTTGCAGTGTTTAACTTGGCAAGTTTGATGATGTTCTAATTTGCTATTGTATGAAATTTACTGAACAAAACAAAAAAAAACCAAAAAACAAACAAACAAAAAGCCCCAAAATAAAACAAAAATCCAAACCAAAGCAAGCCAAACTTAGGAAACAAATTAAAAAAGGCAGCCTTTCTCCCAGAATTAAATTACGTTGTACATTGACGCTTTGTGTTATTCCATCAAGTTTACTCATTAAAATTAAAACATTCATTTGTGCTAATAAAGTAACCAGTCATGATGTAGGGTATTATTTTTATCCTTGTTAAAAATCCCACGCATGTTGTTTACATTTCTTCCCCACAAAGGATGCATGGACTTCTACTGACCAATTCTGGAAGGAAACCACCTCTACTTAAAACCATCTCCCTGTTGCCCTCATCCCTATGGTGACAACCTGCTTGCATTTGTGTTCATCCACCAGTCTTATTTTCATCTTTCCCACCACTATTTGTGGCTGTTTTATCCAGAAAATCATCATCATTGTCTTTAGAATTTCACTTATAATCTCCTATCTTCTGGTAATTTTGCCTCTCTGCCTTACGTTCTCATTTTCCTCTCTTTAATCTAATCACCTCCGTCAGGTTTGGAATTCTTACTCTTCTGTCCATAAGTGGGTAGGAAGGAGAGGAATGGAATCACTGAGGTCTTTGTGTATGAGATTCCTGTTTGTACCTCTGGGACCAGATGATGTTAGCTTGTTTGTATTCTCTCTGTTTACAGACGCCTTAATAATTTTCTATGATCTCTCCCGTTCCTCATCTCTCTCTGTTCCACTATACCTCGCTGCCTTTGAGTTAGTTTGAGCCCAACAGAAGTACTGATTCTAGCCCTTTTCCAGCAGATCTGACCCTATGGGAAGCATTTTCAGACAATCAGAAGGAAGGGCTGGAGCAAGAGACAGCTCAAACCTTGTCCCCCACTTTATAAAGCTAATCCATGCAAACCCCATTTACGTGGAGATCCCATGCAGGGAAAGAAGAATGCCTAATTCACAAAGGTTTATCAGACAATGTAGGTTATAAGCTGACAAGTTCCTCTTCTCTTTATTTGGCTTGCTTTCATAAAAGGAAAATACTGTGTAAGTTCTGGGAGAAAAAAAAAAAAAAAGCCTGAAGCAGATGAACAGAAGTGAAAAAGGAGGTTGAAAAATAGAAGAAAAATGAAAACCTTGAGTATATGCATTCTTAACCGTTTTGTCTACCATACATGCAGTAAATACTGCTCAGTGCAACTTATCTGAATTAGGGGCTTAGGACATATCTTTTTAGCAGGTTGGAACATCTTAAGCATCTGTATGAGCTGACATTTTTAATGTATTTGTACTTTTATGCACAAACAATGGATAAAGAATGAACATAAGCCTTCAATCCCTCATGTCTATCCTCCCCCTTCCCATGCCTTAAATATATCTACTTGATAAATAAAATAAATAAGTTCAGTTGTAATGACAATGTGATGTAGATTGTTTTTGCCAAATTCAAGCTTGGTGGGAAGTTATTTTGCTCTTGCTGGAAGAATTATACACTAATTAACCCTCTGGAAATAACTGTTTAAAATGAAGAGTGAGCTAGAAATTTAAAGAAACATTTTTGCATAGCTTATCTTAGTTAATTTTTTATTGTATAAAAATGTTTGAGGATTACTTTTTTTTTTCTTTCACTCCTCATCCCTCCTCTCTCCTTCTGTCCGATGTAGGCCAAATCCTGCCAGGCAGATTAACACAAACTCAATAGTCCAAATTCCAATGTGATTTAAATTGGAGGTAAATTGGCAATATAAACAAGTGTAATTTACATACTGAATGTTAAGAGCTGTTGAAAGAATTGTGTGGAGGAAGTCACTCAGTGTACATATCAGGGTTTTTTAGTCCAGCAGAACCTGGAAACTATGCCATATAACACTGAGTGCCATCTAATGGTATTGCATATATTAATATTAATATGGTCAGAGCTCATAAACTAATCCAATAAGAGTAGAAAGGGAAAAGTAATTTCCAGAGTTAGTTTTTCTTAATTTTCTTATCTTCGGGTTATAGAGAAATGTTTCTGTTTTCCTATCTATGTGGGTTTAGTCCTATCCAATGTCTTGCTTTTTTGTCTGGATGAGTATGTTTTAAATTTGTTGGTGGCATCAGAACATGAGGGACAACAAATGTTTTACAGCACATAGTTACAATTCAAAGTGAATTTGAGAAAAGAGCTCAAAAAGGGAACTCTTTTCAGTAGAAGAAAATGCAATTTTTTAAAAGCCAATGATTGTGAAAATACAGGATAGAAATCTCTTGCTTAGCCAACAGATCAACAGAAAAAAAGAAAGTCATGACTTTTTAATGAATCATTAGATGAATATAACCAGTCGTATGGTATTGCCATAATAGAGGTAAACAGCATGCTGAAATGCATAATTGAAAGTCATCCCTACAAAACCTGCTCAGCTTTTGGCCTCAGCCAGAACATTTTCCAATTTAGATGTTGCCTTTCTGGTTAATTAGGGGGGTATTAATAAAAATGGAGGCCAGAAATCAGATTCCAAAAAACCATCACCTAGGACAGAACTTGGAATGGAAGATGCTCAGCCTAGGAGCATTGTGAGGCAGGACACAGTCAGTCTTCAAATAAAGGAATAACCTTTATTTTTCATCATCCTGATACACTGGAAGAGACAAAAAGGTTTTATAACCCAACAGGGAAAATTTACTTCACATTTTAGGAGAAGCTCTTGACAGTGAGGGTAGGGAAGCAATAGGAAAGGTTGTCTGTGGAAGCTGTGCCGTGTCTACCTTTGACAGCCCTCGCGATGAGATTACAGAAACATCTGTAAGGCAGCGACAGTGACAGCCAGCCAGGCGTGGGAACAGAAGGTGGAATTCCATCCTCAGGAGGCCTGAGGGGCCTCCTTCTGCCAGGGGGAAACATCTTAACTTCCAGGAGATTCCGTGATGTTGTGGGCAATGACAGGAAGTCATTGGTCCTATCGCCCATTTGAATAGCTAAATGGAAGTGCAGCGTTGCCTGTGACAAGTTATTTGCTTAGCATTATTTTTCATGGTCCAGCAGGGGTTGGAGAGTGTGCTCTTAAGCAGCCATGATGAATACTTTTATTACTTCTAATCCATATTTTGTAGTGGCATATCTCATTCTATGCCGTTGCATGCGGGGAAGACGAGACAGACAAGAGTATTATAGCCCATATTCATTATGCTTTTTATTCATGTGCTTAGAGAAGAGTTTCAAACTGTAGTCAAGGGAAAATTATAGTCACCGTCAGACTCATATTTTTGGGTCACTGAATCATTGGGCAGAGGTTCTTATCTTTTTTTACTGACTAGAGAGAGAACCTGAGATGGAGAGGCTTCTTGTTCAAGGTCCTGAGTAGTTACCTAAATTTAGGAAGGATGTATCTGCTGTACTCCAGCTCACATAAAAAGTCAGTTGTTACTTGTGCTGATCCCCATCACACTCCTGATTTAATAAAAATGAGTGTTTTGTTTAACAGAACTTCTAGATTGTTGTAATACAGACAGACTTTAGCTGTGCCTGTCAGTTTACTTATTGTTCCAGAAAGATTTTATATAGATATGTGAACAGGTTTCTTTATCTGTATTTCTTGCTACTTCTGTCAGCACTAAGGCATGGAGCCCATCTGGCCTTGGAAAGATTTTTTTTTCTCATGATGCTGATTATTCTGAAGACAATTGTCCAAAAGGAGAGCAAGAGATGGTTGCTATTTTTCTTTGATTTTTCATTGGCTAGAATGTCTGTCTCCTATTGCAAATTGACTTAAATTCCTTCCATCTGCTGCTGGGAACCTAATCTAAATGTAAATTAAAATAAATACATTTCTTAGGAAAAAAGAGGGAGAGGAAAACTTTAAACACTCAGAGCCTTAGCATATTTCGTAGTGGCCTAATTATTTTTGTGTCATCTTTCTCTTGCTTTCAAAAATATTTCTAATGATATTACACAGGTTTCTTAGAAACATAAAGAAGGACTCCTGGGCTGCAATTATTTTATGAATAATCTAAATGGAATATTGCAGGAACCTCAAAATTCTTTCCAGACTTGCAGACAAACGGAGCTGAAGCTGTTCACCAACTTTAAGCAGTGGCAGTAGATGGAGAGAAGTCAAGCCTCTTTCTTTCCCCTTCTCTCTTTCCTGAAATGTAGCTGATGGGGTAAGGAGGCCCGAGATTCTGGATCCTATTTTAAATTTTGCAGCTCCAGGGTTTCCTGTGCAATTCTATTCCGTGAAACATGTTTTCCTTTAAATATATTCAAAACTATCTTTCTGCAAGGAGGAAAAAGCTAATTCATAGAATTGGTTGTAACTTATGTAGCCTTTCAGCACCAGATTATCAGTTTAGATTGAATTTAAACAACAAGGAGGCAAAAGTAGTTAAATACTGGTGTTTGGCACCCTTTTGGAAAGAAACTCCAGGGTTCTGTTCCTGGTGGAGAGCTGTTCTCAACACACTGCCACAGGTCTGGCACAGGCTGGCAACCCCAATTCTGATTTCCACTGGGAGCTCAAGGGGAGAAGCTGACTGAGGGAGTTTTTCTTTTCCGAGCATGCCTGATATTTTTATATCCTATTGGAGGTCTCACAGCAAGAGCTCATTCCATCACATCTCCTTTTGATCTACTGTAACAGCCTCTGGATAAATGAAAATGTTGTTGGAATTTAAAGACAAAAGAAAGCACCTGGTATCTCAACCCCAGCACTGCACAAGTCAAGTCATTGGACCCTACTTGAGGTTTTTGCCTGTTTATACCCAGCACAGGAACACACACTTTCTGTACCTTTTCTTTCAGAGTGTTATCTCTTGAGACAAGGGGAACCAGAGATAGAAAATGTTTTCTGTTTGTACTTTGTTTCAGTAGCTAACAATTTTCAATGTCATAAAAATAATCTTTTGGGTTTAGTATCTTTTTCTTTCCAACCCTAATCTTTGAGCAATGTGCTGTTTCATATATCCTTTTAAAATTATATTTGGTCTCCAGTAAATTAAAGTCTTTATTTCCAGCATCTTTAAGAAATCTAAATTAACTCATCAAATAAATTTAATATTTTTTTGCCTTCATCTTATTTCTACAAAGTAATGGAAAACAAAATGCTAAAAGATATTTTTCTTTCAGCTTGACTAATAAAGGCCACTCAGGTTCTCTGTTTTCAGTTTTTAAATGGCTGTTTGAACCACCTTCATTTCAGACAGTGAACTCTAAAAGAGCATTCACACATCTTGGTGCTTACCTCAGCTGGAAGTAAGCATGTCATTAAATTTGCAAAGTAAATTTTAAATAAAAGCAGCATAAACAGTAAATGTTTGAAGATGGCCTAATAATATACCAAAACAGCTCCAGCCAACAAAATGGCCAGAAATACCCCAGCTCTTAAAGCAAAATTAACCAAACAAACAACGCCTCATAATCTATAGAAAACTAGAGCTCAGCTCAGTTCCTCATTTATATGTTCATACTTTGGTGTGAGATGTCTCAAAGCAGCAGCAGTGCATGCCCATAGCTTTGTCACAAACAGCCATAGATGTGTGGGTGCTGTGCCTGCCTGCAGCACCAGCTGGGTTCCAGTCAGGATACTCAAGGACATCCCTGGTGTTTCCAGTCATGCCTGTGCAGAGACCAACTCCAAACAGCAAGTCCCAAAGAAATCCCTCATTTTATCACCATGTCTGAAGTGTGGTTGTGTTTCTGACTGCCACATTTCTTTCTCTGTGTCTGCTCAGTTTCTGCAGCCCAGTAAATACAGTAATGCCGATGCTAATAAGAAGCCATGGGGTTTATAGTAACTACATGCTGATAACAGGTTAAGGTTTGTATTAACAGAACAGCATAAATCCTCAGGACCTGTCAGACTCTGCCTGGACTTGTCTTGGCTGGCCTTGAGCTTATTTTAGCTTGCTCATTAATTGTAGCAGTAATTTGCCACTATGGCTGTTCTAACCAGTTATTAGCTTTAGCATAACCTCATCAATTGTGTAGTTTAGCACCTAAAGAATTCATACCACATAAGGCAACAGTCTAACAAATGAAACTACAGCTTTGTGAGCAAAGCTGTGGGCAAGTAGGAACATGAGGAATGATACAACATATTGTTTCATAACATGTAAAACTAATCCCTAAATGCCCAAGACTTAGGAGGAAGAAACACCAATAGTTCTTATCACACATAAATTTCATGAGATGCACTGGCTGCAGGTAAGTTATTGCCTTTACACCCCACTCTCCAGAAAACCCTGTTTAATTTTGTCATTCTTTTTACAGAGAAAGGAGAAGAGTTTGATTCCCAGGGAAACAAAAAATAATAATAGTTTAAAAAAAAAATCCACGGTGAGAGTTGTTCTTCAGTCAGAATCCTTTACTTGGTTTCCAGGTAGGTAGGAGAGATTGACATCCAGGATGAGCTACAGTAAATGCAAATAAACCCACATTTATATTCAAGAAGTTAGTATTATGAATGGTGGTGTTCCAAAGTAAATGAAACACTTGAAAAATGGAGAATAGATGGGAAAGGATAAAAACATTATGATATGATGGTTTTATTTTTTTAAAGTAAAGGCAAAGCACCCAGGATTATATTTAGATTGCTTTTAGTCTACTGATTTGTAAACTTAACTGTATAGAAAACAATTTTATTTCAATCCACTGACTGCGGAATTCAGAACTGATAAACTGAACAAAGAAATACCTGGTTCTTTGTTATCTTAATATTTAGGACAGTCTTCTAGAAAATAAGGAAGATGAACTGGGAGTTCAGATTGGTCTTTCATTTCTCTGAAAGGACATTTTCTTTACAAGAAAATTGAAGAAAAAAAAAAGAAAATGGGTACTTCATATAAGCAGGATGTGATTAAACACATGTTTCTAGTTCTATATGTGAATGTAAAACTGAGGATTGCTCAGTCTGAGGTAGATTGGTATTTTATCCTAAAAGGGAGTAAGTGCTGCCAGGAACAGGTGGAACAGAGAGCAAGTGTTCCTAATTACTTTCTTAGAAAAGACTCCCAGATTTCAGCCAAGTTCCAATTTAGGCAGAACATAATCAGTGTGACTTGTTTTCAGTCTAGAAACTGAAATGTTCCAGGAAATGGTATCTACAGTTCTCTGTAGGGGTTTTTGTGTAGGCAGAGGAGGGGAAGTGTGATTATAACATTTGGGATCTACTAGTTTTCTTTCTAGTTTCTTGCTTGGTCTTCTTTTGTTGGGTTTTTTTTTTTGCGGGAGTTTATTTTGGTTTTTTTAAAGTTAAATAGAAATTGATTCTCTAGGGACCACAGTCTGGTACATTTCCCAGAACTCACTTGGCCTTGCAGAAAGTAATTTAAATAAATGAATGATAAGTAAAATCTTTTGCAGGGCATCACTTCTACACTGAAACAGGGGTAATTGTTTTGGGTGAGCAGTCAAACATTGCAGCATTTAGCAGCTCTAGGCAGGTTTTCTTTGCTGGGTAAATTTCAGCTGTATGAGGGTTCCAAGGCTTGGATGAGGGAATATTCTAGGAGTAATAATAATAAAAAAATCCTTCTAGTGTATTAAACATATTTCTAATCTCTATGTTAAATTTATAGATAGATATTACTTCATAAAGCTTTCATGTCCCTTTTTTATTTTTGTAGCCTGTCCATTTTATTTTTACATTGGTCACTTCCTTGAAGAAATACTTGTTCTGAATTCCCAGTGGTGGGTCTTTTGAAGCTTCATATTCACACAAAGGAATATATTCAAGATATCCATATTCATAGGTAAGAACCAAATATAATAGAAGTAGCTAAAATCAGATTCATGAATCCTGTGGGACTTAAGTTGTGCATAGCAATATTTGGACTTTCAACATTTGTGTGTAAAAGATTTCCAGAGATGGAAAAAACTGGGAGCCATTTCTTTATGGATTTGAGGGTACCATCTCTGGTCTTCAGCTTTAAAAAACTAGGATGGGGGAGCTTTGTTTCCTGTTGTGTTGATATTGTACTCTTAAGGTCAGAAGTCTTTGTGGAAGAGAAATCTGCCCTCCAGCCTCATGATTATGGTCTTTGTTTGTGCAAAGTGAGGGTCTTTCAGATATGAAATCAGAGAAAAAGACCCAGTTCACATGATGGACAATGTGGGAGTAGTTCTGGGCAGCGGGAAAACTGTTCTCTTCTCCCACTCAAGATTTCTGTATATACTTTCTGATATGGTCAAACAGTAATCTCAGAAAAAGTCATAAGAGAATCCAGATTGAAATTCATTAAAATATTAGTTCTTTATTTTTAATTTCCATTAAAATCCCAAATGTTCCATGGAAATTTTAAGAGCACTAATTTTCTGCCCCTTCTGAGAACAATCATATGAGAAGACCTAACCTGAACTGTTATCACCTAGTAGAAACTATGGGATTTGTATCTTCATTTAGCAACAGTCTACTAGAAATAAGAACTCCAGTCCCATCTTGTAATTATACATAAACCTCATTTAACAGCAAAAGAAGGACTTTTCTTCCTCCTTCTCATATGCATTTACAATTTGGCTTATCAGTTTCTGTGAAAAGCTGGGGAAATAATTGCTTATTAGTAGATAACAGAGATTTTTTTTTTTTTTTTCTTTTCCCCAGGAACTGAGATAAATTCACCAGGAGTGATGCAACTGAAAGACAGCCTAGCTCGTGATATTACTGTCAATGTTTCCTAGTTATACCCCATCTCCTCACAGAAGAAGTGAAAGGCCCAAAGTCTTGCGCCGTAGTTTTCCTTGCAGGATCTTCTGGGAATCGAACATGGATGTTTAAGCCACTGGTGTCTGGGACATGTCCATGGAGTGCCGGGGACAGGTGAGATGCGCCTTTGTCTTCTTCCACACAGAGATGTCCTAATTATTAAAAGCAATTTTGTGCATGTATAGTTTACAAGGTTTCTTTGCCGTGTTGCGCTTAAAATCTGCCACTCTGAAATGTGGCTGCTTCCTAAGGAGTAGAGTTAAAACTGGAGCTGAGGCTGTCTGGAATGCAATTAAGACCTCAGAGCTGCAATGGTAACCTGATCTGACAACATCAGGAAAAGTCAGCACTGGCTTTGGAACAAGTAACTACCCACAGTCTGCCTCCTGTTTCCCCCTGAAAGCCAGCAGCATCTGGGAGAATGCCGCATGAGAGCAATTCCATGCAATAACAAAGGTGTGCAAAGTCATGGAAATGTGAGGACAACTTTTAGTCATGACCATACCTCCAAAGCAAAGAAAGATCAAAAATTTTTATTCTACTGGAGGAAATTGTAATAATAATAATAATATTAATAATAATAGCAGCAACACACAATAAAAAATGTTTTGATTTTCCAAATGTAGCCATGCTTGTGACTACTTTTTTTTTCAATACGAAAACTGCACTCCCCTGATGATAGACCTGCTGAATATTTCTTTCCTTTAGCAAAATCCTGATGCACTGACATTTCTTGTTCAGGCAAACAAATTCCCTATAGGACAAGTATATGATTTGTATCATTATTAATGTTTCACTTGGACATGGAATTGCCACTTCAAAAGATTTTGCCTCATTTTGGTAAGCATGTGTTTATCTGCAAATCAACTGCAAATCCCCTAACTTTTTTGCCATTGTTTGTAAGACAAAGCAGTTAGAAAAATTAAAATAAAATCTATTAACTGCTTGTTACTGCAGGGGGAAATAGCATAACATCCAAGCTCACATCTGCAACCATTGATTCTGAAGGAGTGACTGACAGCACCCAACTGACTAAGTAGGTTATAACAAGCTAGCTCAAGGCTGGAACAGCCAGTAGAGTGGAGAGGAGAAAAAAACTGCCTTCTAAACTTTTCTTCAGCCAAAAGAAAGGCAGGGGAAAAAGAAAGAAAAAAAGAAAGACGGAAGAAAGAATGCTCTGCAAACAGTCGCTGTCCTTGTTCTCTTGTGCAGCAGCAGCAGCTTGTAATTGCCAGCTTTCTTTAATTCATAGTTATATCTTGAGGGGACAAGAAAGAATATTCTTTGTAACAGATAGCAATAAAAGTATTATTCATCTAATCATTCACAAGCACACGTGTTTGTATTTGAAATCTATGCCTTCGTGCATCCACAGCATATCATATACCCAGACAGGCAGAAGCAGCTACAGCAGCGTGCAGGGACATAATCCAAATGAACACCACTCCACTGCACAATAGCACAATGTGCAGCTGAATGTGCTCTGCCCAGCTGGACATGGGACTGGAGCACATTCAAATGCAAATAACATATTTTCTACAAGAACTTTGCCCTTCTGAGACTTTGTTTCTTCCTTTTGGGTCACTCCTTTCCCCAGCTCTCTGCAGCAGCCATGAAATGTATTTTCTCCCTCCCAAACCCCATTTTTATGTCATACAGACAAATTATATTGGTCCTTCATGTCTAAGCACTCAGTGTAAATGCAAATATATAATATCACAACATGAGGCAAAAACACACATCAGGACACTTAAAATGTCATTTCAAAACCAAATTCCTGATGACTCTCAGGCAATGATTTCTATTGAACTGCTGCATTGTGGTGATTATAATTTCACTATAGGTCAGTCTTCAGGAGAACCACACAAGGAGAAAATCTGTGCATAAAGCATCATTCCCCAAAACGCTGGCAAGTCAGAGAAATTGAAAATGTTCTACAGTTTGTCTCAGTGCAGAACAGGATATTGTCTGAAATCTAGAAAATGTTCAGGAGCAGCAAATTATATTTCCCACTTTCTTTTACTTAAAAAAGGAAAATACTTGATTGACTGTTACAATGGGGATACTGCAACATGTGTATCAGACAACGAGGCCTGTGGAAAGAATATATATATGGACAGATTCTTGATAGGTGTTTCAGAGATGTTTATTTCTCCAGCCTCATGGCTGAGGATCTGCCGAGGAACTGCTCAATCACAGAACCTGAGGGTCCTTTGCCCGCGCAGGGGAACACAAAACAACCAGTGGGGAACGAGGCTGAGCAGGGGCAGGGAAACCCCGTGTCCCCCCCAGGGCCCCTCTCCCAGGACTACATGGCAGAGGGAAAGGGACTCCAACAACAGACCAGTTAATTCTACCTCAATGTACTTAGGTGCCCAGATGGACTTCTATTGTATTCAATAAAGTTGTGGCTGAGGCTAGATTTTGCTTGGAATTTGCATGTTTCTCAGATTTTAAAGGCAGTGGGAGCAATGAGAGCATTAAAACTGACTTCATGAATACCACTAGTCCTTATCAGCAGTGGAACATCTCCACATCATGCTCTCTGAAAGATCTTATAGTCCTTATGCAAACATTCCCCTGCTCTCTCAAGACTCACTCAAAACTTAGCTACTTCAAGAGATGCTTAATCTTCCAGAGAGGCATCCAAGCTTGATTTAAAGGCAAAGGCTTGATTCAAGACAAAAAAGAATCCACTTTTCCCCTAGCAGTTTGTTCCAGTGGTTAATCACCCACGCTGTTAAAAAATATTGCGCTTTATTTCTAATTTGTCTGGCTTCAGCTTCAGACATCGTCTCTTGTTATGCCTTGCTCTGCTAGATTAAAGAGCTTTTTAGTAGTTAGTGTTTTCTCCCTGTGAAGGTACTTAGACACTCTAATCAAATCACCTCTCAATCTTCTTCTTGATAAGGTAAATAAGTAAAGCTCTTTCAGTGTCTCACTATAAGGCATTTTCCATGACTCCTAAATCATTTTTGTGGTTCTTTTCTGCATTTTCCCTGATTTTTCATCATTGTTTTTGAAAGATGAGCATTAAGAGTATTAAAAAATAGAAGAAATTCTAAATCTCTTTTATCTTTGTCATATATAAATGTTAAACCATTAAACCTTATTCCTACTCATCTCTTTAGACAGCCAGGGATTGCATTAGCTTTTTCACATTGTAGCCACGGCTGGGAGGATTTGCATCAGCTTGTTTGCCCACTGTAGCCCCTGAAAGCAAAGCTACTCCTTCCCACAGCACAGAACAGTTCTCTGTTTCTTAGTTCTGCCTTTTTATTTTTTTGACTTACATTTATTTTTTAACATTACTCCAGAAAGAAAGCAAATATTTTCATGCACACAGCAATCCTGTTGGGGGAATGTTGTTTGAGTGGCATTCTCCTCAGTAAATAATCACTCCTTAGTTACAAATTAAAGCTTCAACAAAACATAAAAAGGAAAAAAAAAAAAATTGTGTAAACCCACTGCATTAAATGAATGAGAATGTGTGAAATATCGTAATAATAATGAAAAGCACAAGAATGGTGACCAAATTCAAGTGGTTTGTTTATATTTAATTTTTGGTTACTGTTTAGTGACATGTAGAGTGAGACTTATTTACATTAAGGCAATTTAAGTAAAATTCTTTCTACAGTAGTCATCATAACACCCTCTAAATTAATGGCAAGACACAAACCTCTACCTGGAAAAGTCATTCTGCCATCTTAAACACTATTTTAGGAGGAGATGAATGACCTTCTAAAGATGCTTACCCTTTTATATTTGCAACAAAATTGGTTCTCATGATTACTTTACATAAATCACCTAATTTTTAGATGGCTAAAGTTAGGTGAGGTGAATCCCATCCTTATTTCTTTGTGGTTTAATGATTCTGTGAACTGTTAAAACTACTATTTATCAGTACAGAGATGGTTTCTATGTAGTAATGGGTGACATGAAGCATGAAATGTGTTTAAAGTGTTCTGACAATTGAGAGGAGCAATTTTACTCTGTGAATTCAGAAGTAGTTTGTGTTTTTAAGGCCACAAAGAAGCCAGTTGCAATTAATCCCAGAACTGGACGTGCTTTCATTACATTACCAGAGGTTCAGTTACCTGAAACACTGTAAAATCAGTGATCATCACATCTGTGGATATGATGTGTAAGGTATTTGCTATACGTCCTTCTGACAAGTTAATGATTTTTAATGTATGGAGTGATGGTTAACATATAGATGATAAAAGGAGCAATCTAGTTGTTAGCCAGAAGTTATACTTGTATTGTAGGGAAAGAAAATATATCCAAAAGAAACATGATAGCTCAAAGTTAGTAATCAAGCTATTATGTAAACTGAAGTACAGATTGTGTCATAAGGAACATTTTAGGCGAAAACTTGAGATTGTTTCCCATTACCACATTGACTGGTCGGTCAAGGCTTGACTAAGAGGAAATTTGGGCAAATGATGGTCCCTGTGACTCCTATGAATATTTTCAATCCTAGGTGATAGGAGGAGAAATAGCTGAAATGTTATGAACAGCTTGCAGAGCACTTTTTCAAAAGCTTGAAGGAAGTCAATATTTCCCTTTCAAAAATTGTGATTGGCTCTCAGATTAATTTAGGTCTTTTGTATTTTTATTAGCTTCAAATCCATACTTTTGATTATTTGTCAGTCACAACTTGCTGTGCTTTCCTGACCTCTAAACTCTTTCTATGGTGTATCACAACTAGATATGTAAATTTTATGGAAGTTCTGATGAAGAAATAAGTGAACAAAAGTCTCTCATTCTTTCTCGTGAACATATTGCGATAGACAAATCAAGACTATCAGTAACAGAGAGTTGCTCATCCAAACCAGGGTGCAATTATTCCATCAAGAAAGGCAAGTGCATTGTTCATAATTTGGTAACTTCATAAAAAGGGTAAGCAATATACTTATTGTATAAGTAGATAGAAAATTATTCATCTCTGGATAATAACAAATTTATCTATTAGAGACGCAGTTGTTCTGCACACAGGAGCAGCATTCAGTCCACCTTGTTTTAAGCTTGGTGGAGGGTTAGGTGTCTATTCTAAAATAATTTTCTAGACTATGAGCAACTAACAAGGGGATGTTTTTTTCCCTCTCTTCATGCTTTTATAACCAGTAAATAATATGATCCAGATTTAGTCTGTTTTTACTTGACACCACTCCCAAAGTCACAAAAACTAATATGATATTTATGTGTGTGGCACATACACACCACTATATATTTATATAGAATCATATCAAGAGACCACCAGTGCTGTAATATATAGGGGTGGTAATGGAAAATAATACCAGTTTTGAAATAGAGATGAAGTGCAATTTCCGTTTTACCTTTACAGATGCTGTCCTAGAAAAAGTGTTCTCCATTCCGAGCAAAATATTTTACATAACCTTTTTCATTGTTACCATTTTCATTTTAGATTATGAAGCATATTGAAAAAATAAATGAGGCTTTCATATGTTTTCATACTGCTCCTGTTTTGGTTTCATTTTGTGGGTTTTGTTTTTATTCTTCTCTTTTTAATGTTGTTTCTCCTACATCCTATCCCTGAGCAAATCTTTAGTTATACAAGTTTATCTTATTCTTCCACAGCTTTTTGAGACACATACAGTCTTAACAGTGAGCAAGAAGAAAATACAAATAGGAAAACGAAAAAGAGATATTTAGCTCAAACTATGTTATATTGACTAAATTCTTTCAGTAGCAAGCAAGACTACCAATCTCTGTATTGTCTGTTTCAGAGCATTTTTCATTTAGCCAGTGGATTGCTTCACCACACATTTTATTTTTGTTGAGCTTCAACTTCCCACATTTTGCAGGATCCAGCCTCATTCTGGTTTTGGTGCATGCGTCTTTCATGTATTTGTGGATGGTTATTATAAACAAGCAGCAGGGCTTTAGGAGAACGAATCTTGTCAGATGAACTTGATTGCTTGTTTATGACAGAATTACAAAATTAGTGGCTTAAGGGAATGCATTTGGCATAATATATTTGGATTTTAGTAAATCATTTGATACAGTGTCTCAAAAAATTAGTTCAAATTGGCTCAGATACGAACTCAGTTTCATGAACTGAAAACTAACTGAACACCCATAAAGCAGGGTAATAGTGAGTGGCACTGAATGGAGATGTCTGGCATTCAGAAGGCCCAGCCAATGTTGAACTTCTTCATTAAAAGTGCATGATGCTGTGATGGAAGGCTGTACAAAGACAAAGAATGAACACATGGTCTGAGTAGAAATGTTTGGGAGCAATAACTACTAATTTATGAGGAATTGCAATTGATACTTATCTTTATATTCCTTAAAATATGGTGAAGGAGGCAGAATATAATCACTATTATAAACTCCCCTTTCCCCCTCTTTTGCTAAATATACAAACATTATATATTTTATATTTTACATTATGTACTGTCTATTGAATATTTCTGTGACAGGACCTCATATCACATAAGGATTTTCTGTGGATCTTCCTAAGTCTCTATGTAAGTTTTTCACCTTCAAAGAAAATCAAAAGAACTCCAACTGTGAAAAAGTTAATTAGAATAGACTGTCTCTATGATTTTTCCTGAGATCAAAGTAAGGCCAACTAACCATAAATACCTAGGTCATACTTTGGCCTTTTTTAAAGATGGATTCAATATTCACCTTTCTGCACTCATTGAGAACTTCACCTGAGCACTACAGTCCTTCACAGATGATACAGAGGTTCTTGCAAGGATATCAATTATCTCAACTGCATATCAGGTCTAATATTCTTGTGTGGGTCAAGTTCCTACCTTCAAATTACTGCAACACTTAAATTCACCAGTGTCATACCCTTAAATGTTTGCCTGAGTGAATGGGGAAGGAGGGTAATCAGACTTACATGATAGTGTATATACGTCTCTGGGCCAAAATCAGTGCTTTAGAATTTACAGAATTTTACAGACCTAATGTTATCTTTATAGGATATTGCTATATCCCATTTGTGTGGCATGTATATGTGTAATGATCTTTAGGCAGTACAGAGTTTTGCAGTGTGTGAGAAGTGATTTGCAAACGCTTTGGCTTCGCAATATTTCTCTTCTCTTACCACTCTTTACACCCATTGTTGCTGTTCTTTCTCTCTCTCCTTCGTATTAGATTGTAAGTTCTTTGCAACAGGGTCTGTTCATTTGCATTTGCTCTATAATGTGCATGTCATGCTTGAGAGATACTGACTGTTCTGGTATACATGAGTGCTAGCAACAAGCACTGCTTCCGTTAGATGTACCTGAATTGAACTGTCAAATGGTAAATAGTGTCTGTGGCAAGTGAGCTAACTGTGAGTGGCAAAGAAGCCCTGGAGATTGATGAATAATAAATAACAGTTCCCCCCCCCCCCCCCCCTTTTTTTTTTTTTTTTTGTTATCAGTATGTCCTTGTTCACCTGTGCTCATGCTGGGCAGACGGTAGGTGCTGAGTGTGAACTCCACAATGCCAGCATGTGGGTAGAGGGGATGTTTTCACATGAGGAGAATTAGTGTTAGCTCAGTTTTTATGTCAGTGCAGGGTACACCTTCAAAATACTGCGGCTCGATCTTCTCTTTCCCTTTGCCATGTTTTTGCAGTGACAGAGAAAAACAAAATGAAGACTGATCAGAGCATGGGATCAATTCCCTACATATTCTACAGTGCTGAATCCAGCCACCACTAGAATTTGATAGAAAATAAGAGTGGGAGTTATTACTGAGACTGATAAAACAATCTATTCTTCCTTTCATTCCTTTCCAGGTATTCCATTGCCTGTTCCATGAAGTTGCTGCCACGATTCTAAATAGGTAAATATTCCTACTCAAAATATTGAGCTTATGATTTACATATGGGGTTGTTTTTAGTAGTAATCAGTAGGGAAGAGCCCTACCCCAAAAGCCCATTACCACTGAGCAATCCAGGCGGGTTTTAGTCTATTCAAGTTTGATTAAATTGTCAGTATTAAACTAAAGAGTAACTTGTTGAACAAAATGAGGAAGAGTGTTGCTCTTGATTAAATTCTGATATCCAGATGATGGTCACTGGATTTACACAAATGTTATGCATGACCATATAAAATTTACTTAATCACCAAAGTTTTCCACCCATCCAAGTTTGTGTAGTGATTATTTGATCTTTTAACTAGTACCACCAGCGTCTGATTTTCTGAGTCTGTGGGTCACTCTCATCTGTTTTATTCATCTGCTCTTTCATTGGCACTGAACCATGATGCTGTAATGGAATTAATGAGAAAGAAATTGAATGCTGTGATTGAAAAATGGTCTCCAGCTTTGAAAATAAACATGTCTGCTTTGCTTGAATACTTGTATTCGCTATCTGTTGGAGATCATTATTCAGTCACAACATTCAATACCAATTACATTATGGGGTAAAGTCTCATTTTCTTTTCCAGCAACTTATAAAAATTTGTGCTTAAGTTGTTTGAAACAAGGATGTGCATGTGAAAATCAAGGGCCAATGAAATGAACAGAGTCAGAATTTTGGCCATGACCCTAGGGTAAGTTTTACTGTTATATAGACAATTCCTTATAGGATTTTAGGCCATGACACTCTGTATTGATCTTGGGAGAATCCTACTATAACTCAAAATATCAGCTTCTCTCCTCTATCAGATCTACAAATCCTCAATTTTATGACATATTTAGTTGTAAGAAACACTTCTGGGTTCTCACCTCTTTTCCTTATGTTACACTTACCTTCTTCCCCAGAATCCCAAGGTCAGTGGTTTCATCTGCTGAGAGTAGTGGTGATGGCATTAGAGGTTATGGGGAATCTTCAGTATCCCGAGTTCTTAGATGGGAAAAGTATCTCTCTGATCTTTATGGTTTCTTCTTTCTCCCTCTAGGAGTTCTGTGGGGTCATTTTTACATATTTCTAAACATGTTTTTACGCTTTGCTCTTTTTTGCCTGGACTGCCATGCTACGACAAAATGTAGTACATATTTTTTCCTTTTTGTGAAAATTGCGTGAATATGAAAATTTTCTCTGTTCTCTTTGTTACCCCTAAAACTATTCTTTTTTCAGCTTCAGGCTGGATAGTTTGTCACTATCTGACATGAATGAGTTGTTGACATCCATGTGGACTCAAGAGGTAGCATGTGCCCTATCTTTTATCAATACGTCTGTACTTCTCTGCTGTACAGCCCATGTCTCCACTTCTCAAGCCCTCTACTGTGACACCAGGTATGTACTTCTCTACACTATGCCATTGTGTTTGTCATAAATCCTTCATTCTACACAGGAAAAATTCCTTATTGCTGCAATCTATATATAATATGGTTGTGCCACACAGGGATGAACACAAGCAGAGCAAACCCTCCACAGACACCTCGTCAATTAAAGAAAAATACGTTTACAGCTAAACCAAGTTAAACAGATCTGCAGGCAGGTCCAGAGCAGATAAAACAGTAGAGGTCTTGCTAACCCCAGACTCAAGTCCTTGAGAACTCATGGCAAGATGTGTGGCCTGCTGTCAACCATGTCAATAGAACATGACAAGGTTACCACTTTTAGAGCACTGAAAATGGCCTTAATGTTTCATGGAAGCCAAGCTTGTAATTTCAAGTAGTTGTGTAGAGCTACTCAGCCATTAATGGAGAGGAGATATGCAGCATGAAGCTCATCTAGTTCTAAGGTAATGTCTTAGTAAGAAGCTGAGATGGATCAGGATGTAGAGCCTTCTGTTTGTTTCCATTGACCACAGCAGGAAATTATTTCCTATCTTTTATAATTAGGCACTGGATGCAGCTCATCTAGATGTCAATTAGATGAAGAAGCTCATATCTGAATTTTAGGCAAGCTAGTTGATAGGAGAGGATTTTGAGAAACATTACCGTCCTACTTTATTGCCTCCATTTGTTTCCAGATTTGACAGACTAATTCTATGCTGAATAAGACTTTCCTTCTTGAGACGTGCCTTGTGATGGTGTTTGTCATGAGTACTGTATCTGCCAAATAAATAATGGAAATAATGTCAGTATCTAATGGAAGCAGAAAGCTTTTAATAAGTTGATTTGTTTCCATTACATTTTCTACCCATTGTTTCCTTTTTTATATTTTGTTTTGTTTACTTGCATAAATAATGAGGTCTTCTGAGGAAAAGACCCTTTACTTGTTTCCATGGCATTATATTATTGGACCCTGTTTCTGGTTTAGGGCCCCAAGTGCTACCCTAATCAAGACAACTATTATTATATAATCATGCTTTCTAAAATTAGTCTCTTTTTAAAATTTGTCACAAAAATATTGGCTGAAATAACTCCACATCCATTGCTATTTTACTGTAGTGTTTCAGGTACCTTTACTGTGCCTTTAAGAACACAGAATGAAATTACAATTATTATTCTGAGGATTCTACCAGATGGATACTGTGACTACTGATATTGATCATATGACCAACAAAAATTAATTTACAAAAAAAAATTCAGAGGATCCTTTTTAGTGAATTATGTAGGATTTCTAAAGAGAAGAAGGGACTAAGACCTCTGTTTTATCTCTTTCAGATGGATACATATTTGATTACCATAATTCTCTTTAATCCCAGATGTTATCTTTTCCAGAAAAAAAAAGTATATGAAGTTCTTACCTGAGCTTTTTCATGGGCTGCCTCTCTGAAAATATGGGTGGGATTACTAGTAGAGTTTACAAAAAAATGTGCCTAATTCCCTTTGAAATGGACCAAGAGGACCAAGAGCTTCACACTTATGAAGACAGCCAAAATAAGAAGCTGTAAATCTCAAAGCATAATTTCATATTTCTTTGGCCCATCTTTTTTATCTGACTAAATTTCACTCTTAAAAAATCCTCAAGACACAACAAATAATAGCTAAAAAATGCACCCCATTTACACTGACAAATGAAAAGATCATTCATCTTTGCGAGCTTGTGAATATGGACTATTTAAATTGTCTTCATTTGATATTATAAGAAATACCTTTCTTAATTCATTTGGCATTTCATTATTTTAGTTCTCCTAAATAAATGAAATCTGAAAGGTTACAGTAGATATTCCTATCAAACATTTTATCTGGCAATGAGGAGAGAACGAAAAAAAAAGCTGCCTATGTACATTTCAAACTCTAATCTAAATATGTCATTTAGATTGTGAACAAGTTGTTAATGTTGTCCTTGAAAGTGACCTTGTGCTGAAGACAAGCAGAAGGTTGTATTGCAGTCTTTATCTGAGCTGGCCTCCATGCTTACTCACTCTCTGCCTACTTTTGGAGAATGATAGCTTTAGATATTTATATTCATTTAGATATTCATAGTCAAATCAATCTAGGACAATAAAATGCTTTCAAACAGCTTTGGTAGAAGGGCTTGAAAACACAGAAAATGGTTTTTTGGAACAATTGATAAAAATGTGTATGGAGAAGGATCTGGTGATATTTCATTTGAAGAGAGAAGGTTGTGGAATCATTAATCTCAGGGCTTCTAAGTGTAACAGGAACCCCATTTTCTGTCTGACCAGGATTCATAAAGCATGCAGTTGCCTTTTCTTTGTTGTTCTGGCAACTAAAAATTCAGGCTTTAGCACTTCAATTTCCCTTCTGTAAAACAGGAGATGATATTGCATTTCCTCACACAGCAGAGCTGGGAGTTTGATTATGCTTATGTATATGAAATCCTTCTACTTGTAAGTGGTGGGAAGAAAAATGTATCTAGAAGTGGGGTATTTTTAGGTGTTGAAATACATTGCCAAGAGGCAAGACATGCTGCTAGGTGAGTTTTGGTGTTCTGTGTGAAGAAATGTGATGCATCTGCCTTCCACTGGTGAGGATACCATTATACTGACCCTTGGCAAAGCCACTATAACTTAATTGGATAAACTATTAGATTAGCCCATGGTTTCTAGACATGGTGAGCCCACTTTTCACTGTGAACTTGTGTAAACAATTGGTAAAAAACCAACAGATCACATCACATGTAGGAAAATAGTTGAATTAGCAGGGGAAAACACATTTCTGGAAGAAAGCTTATTTAGTCTCCCTTCCTCATTCTCATTCGCTCTTTCTTTCTTTCTGTTGTGAAACATTCTTTCCCTGACATCCTGACAGCCAGGGCCAAAGCTTTCGGAAATCAAATGTGAACTCATTTTGAAATACCAGCAGCGTTTGAATTTTAAATTAACCTATTTACAATGAAACTATGCCTGCTGATTGCCATCATCTTCAGGAAAATTAACAGTAACGATCATTGGTGTCATAATGCAATTTCCCTGCAAAAATCACATAGGCTTCATTACTGTTTACATAAATTGTCATAAATACCAATTATAGCTGAACATAAAATGTAATGCTCTTTTTTTTAATCATAATCACACGATTGTTCTTCTAATTCATATGCTGAGGGAATAGGGTTTTGATTCAACCTTTGTTGTGAAGGAAATGTTTTGCTGGTAGTTAGTTTTGCTGTAAGTGCCTGTTGGCTTATTTTCAAATCCTCCCTCTCCCTTTCTCTCCCTTTCCCTCTATCCATTTGGATCGCTTAGTCCTTGTCCCCCTCTTTGCTTTGCCCTCTAATACACTGAAAAGGAACGTGTGGGCATGCTAATAGCAGACGAGGGAGACGCACTGCTCATGTCCTCTAGACATCAGACATCGGGCTACAGAAGAATAAGTATTTCCGGTGGGAATTTATAACATCATTTTGTGCAATTACGTAGAAGACCCCATAAAGGAATAATGTAATAATAAACCTGTTAAAACCACAAATTTGTTGCACCAATTTCTGTTCCTCTCATAAGTCAGCAGAACAAAGAGCTGATAAAGGGAATGGCATGTTAAATTACTAAATTTAAAAAAAAAAAAAAAAAAAACCAAAGGCCAGAAGAAAGGGTCTGGCTTTGTTTTAAGTGCATTGTTTGCTACATATATTTTTTGAGAAACTATGTTTTAGCTGTCAGCCTCATGCTATTTAAGCAGTGCAAGGTAAGTGCTGTGTAATCGCAGGATAATTATCTTGTTATTTCTGCCTTCCAGCTTGAGCAGCAAGTTTGAAGTCCAATTCTGTCCAGAGCTCAGGGCTTTTTGCTGAACACCAAAACCCCTCATCTTAGACTCTGTGTCTGAACATATTCATATGTATCCATACGTTCATGAATGAACGTATGGATACGTATAGATCTACCTATATATATGCATGTGCATGTAGACAGTAAATGACAAAATGGTAATTACATTATAAACTGAAGTTACTCACTTGAAGAATTCAATTCTTGGAAAGAACAGCTCTTTCACATGTATTTAGTGGTGTGTTCACATCTCTCTTGATGCTGTGGCTCAAATTATAATCCCTCATTGTGTAGATTAGGTGGGATTAAGATCAATTTGCAGAGAAGAGGAAGAAAAAATCACTGAATATTGTGCAAGATAGTCTGCCGCTTGGGTAACCTTAGATAAAGAGAAATGGAATCAAGTACTGAAAAAATACTGTGTTTTTCTGATGTTAGTCTAGGCTATAGACTCTCAGATCTGTTCAGAAGGACCAGAAAATGTGCCTGGGAGATTTACCCAGTCTGGGTAGCAGTCCAGAATTTTCTCCCTGAGCTTGACATATTCAATATTTGCTCCCTTTTCCACTTTGCACTTACTAGATCCATGCCAAAAACATCTGTAATGTCTGCTCAGGACACTTGGGGTTTATTTTTTTTTTTTATTCTCTGACCCGCCTGGAGCAGCTACACTGTTAATCTTACTCAGTTTTTCTGCTGTGGTATAAATTCTTAGGATAATCTTGATTCGTGTTCTTCACAGAAGTTAAGTGAAGAGCACTTAAGCATGTATCCCCAAATTATGGACCATCCACTGTCAGAGGGAGAAGACTCATCTGCAAGTCTACTTGTCAATATTAAGTAGAAGCATTCTTTTTCTTTTGACATAATTAAACATCCCTCTATAATATGGATAAAATATTTCTTGCAGAGATCCCAATATCTTTCTTTTTTCTCCTTTGTTTCTGACTGTTTTATTTGGTATCACTGAAGTGAATTTTCAGATTTCGAATAAGGTTAGCTACAAGCTGCAAATTTACCAGTTGTAGATGTTTAAACAAACAAAAAACATTAGGGTGAAGAAAAATCTGTGATATTTTTAAAGAATATAAAGTATCTACCGTGTCTCCTGCAGTAAAATAAATCTGATCCTGCTGCATCTAAATCAAGGAGAATCTCATTTTTTTATGGAACACTGGATGTTTTACAACTACTGGTTTTGAATGCGAATTGTCCTGGATCTTGACATTTTCACTCCAGACCTTTTTTTGGCAAATCTGCTCCAAAGTCAGCCGATGTTCAGAGGACATAGCAATTATACCTTTTGTATCTCATTGAATTGATGATTACAATCAAAGTATTTATAAAGATGTTGAAAAGATATGAAGCATTCAGCAGGGTGTGTATTTCAGTCAGTGAAATTTCCATAACAATATTTTGCTGGAATAATCATAGGATCCAAAACTAAAGGCTAGGTCCACCTTCTGACTCTGTAAAAACTGACATTTTGTGTGCATTGGCATCAAAGGAGAGATGTATTCCACCACCACCACTGACAGCTTAGGAGGAATAGGTATCCACTACAACAGGGAATGCAGTACAATAATTTTAATTTAGGAGTTAAAGTTCTCTGACAATGTTTAACACTTCCATTTTTCTTTCACAAAACAATGAAAGAAAGAAAAGCTAATTTTCCCTCTCAGTAGGAAACAATAATTTTGTCCTATCAACAAAATTATATTTTTCCTGGACAAAATGAAAGCATGGAAAGCATTAGAGTGGCTTGAAAGATTTTTTTTTTTAATATATTAACAATAATATGTGTAGAATTTCTACATAAATGCAGCTTAAACATAGAAATACAACAAAGTGAAAAGTACTTTTAAATAGATTTGTGAAACCATTCAAGCATTCTCCATTTTTATTTCATTTAAAATAGACTCAGACACACATCAAAAATTCCTGTTGTTAATTTTTCATAGGTTAATTCTGATATAAGTTACTGTATGGCTAAGTCATAGATATCAATCTCATCATTATTAGAGTTTTTGTCTATATCATTAACAGTCATGTAAATTTCTCTGCACATCACTAACTTATGACATTGGCTATGACTGTTGTTGGCTGTTGCCCTCTTCTATCTCTTGCCACTCTTTTCTCAAAGAAAAATGTATGATTTTAGGAATGGAGAATGTCCATGCCTTTGTGCTCATGTGTTCCTAACACAAAAGACCTTGAAACCAGGTAAGATTTTACTGAGGGTTTACAGCAGCTTTATCTGTCTTGTATGTTCTAGTTGTGCAAAATGCCAATACTTCATTTCTGAGGGTTCAATATGGATCTCTCAGAATTCTTGTAAGAAGAAATATATTCCTATTTCTATAATACTCAAATGTGCATATTTTTAATGAAATAATTGAATAAAAGAGAACATTTACTTTTCCATTCCTTCCTTTTATGTGTAAAAATGAATAGCTGAAATCAGGTATGAATTCTTTGCTCATCAACATTCACCGATGGCAGTGTCAGCAAGTGTCGTCAGTGTAAATTTTGACAAAGTTACTACTACTATTATTAAACTCTAAAACAATCTAAAATGATGTTAGAATGCATTAGGGAAGGAAAATCGCCTTTCTTAGAAAAAGTTATCTTTTTGGTTAAGTATAGCATTATCTTCAGGAAGGATCCAAAGACTGAGAATTGCAATCACGTAACATTCTCTGTTGATTAGTCACGATGTCTGCAATAGATTAGACATTACATAGTGTGGCTATAGTTTCTGATTTGAATTCAATAAGACACAAAGAACAACAAATAATGAACACACGCACAAAAAAAATAGAATAACAAATAATAAATTTTCTGCGCACATGGGAATTTCAAGGTTAATCCAATACAAGCTGAAATAATGAAAAGATTCACTTTTTATTTCAATAGAATTTGAATCAGACCCATGAGTTATTGTATAAACAACATTAAACATTAATTTCTTTAAATATCTGTGTAATAAAAACTCTTATAAATCAAAGCAAATAAAATGGAAACAAAAGAGACTGAAGCTGCATACTGAAGAGCAACAAAGAGTTTGAAAGTTTGGGGAAATATTTGCTGGGGTTTTTTTTCAGTTGCTTTTTAGTTTGCTTTTGTTCTAATTTTTATTAGCATATATTATTTTAACTGATAAAGCCAGCTTCAAGAAACATATCTGTTGTGAAGATGAGGATGATTGTTACAAATCTGGATTTTTGTTTATTGGGCTAGAAGAGGTCAAGAAGTTTTTCCTTTCCAAGCTGAGATTTTTCAAAAAATATTTCAGAGAATGCCTGAGTACAGGATGTCTAATTATTCTTTAAAATGGCACATAGTGCACAGAATAATGAGATATTTGTTTCTAGTTACTAAAATTTTGTGAGAAATCATAGAATCATGGAGTGGTTTGGGTTGGAATGGACCTTAGGATCATCTCGTTCCAACGCCCTGCTATGGGCAGAGACACCTTCTACTGGACAAGGTTGCTCAGGGTCCCATTTTGAACACCTCCAGGGATGGGGACTCCACTGGACAACCTGTTCCAGTGCTTCACCAGCCTCACAGTAAAGAACTTCTTCCTAATGCCTGATCTAAACCAACCCTCCTACAACTTGAGGCCATTCCCCTTATCCTATCACTACCTACTCTCACAGAAGGTCCCTCTCCAGCTCTTTTGTAGCTTCTTTATGTACTGGAAGGGATTCTAAGGTCTCCCATGAATATTCTCCAGGCTGAACAGCCCCAACTCTCTCAGCCCATGCTCACAGGAGATGTGCTCCAGCACTATGTCCAAATTCCTGTCTTTCTGCTGGACTTGATCCAACAGGTCCAGGCACAGTTGGTGTTCTGGGTTGCAGGCCCACGTTGCTGGGTCATATTGAGCCAACAGAAAAATAGTTCTGCCATTTCAGTTAATGGCAAAACCAAATTTTACAATTATAGCTAATGAATGCAATTACTACTTCTTTGTGAAGGATCAAAATTTGGTCTCTCTAATTTGGTGAAGGACAATTGAAACATGTAAAGAGGGATCACTGCTAGAAATTAAGTCTTCCTTGGGATGCCATGCTAGTTGCCTGTTATTCCAGTATTCTGCTCTGCTGCAATTAATTCAATTTAATCTTAATGCTGTTGCCTTCAGACCTTTCTACCTAAAAATTTGTTTCTCTAAATGTTTCAGAAAAACCTGTGACTCCCCATAAGAAGCTCTTTTATGCCACCATTATGAGATAACCAATATGTAGTCACAATTCATGCCCTCATTCAACATTTTATGACAAGAAAGACTTTATTTTCTTATTTACTCTTGTAAAGCAGGGCCTCTGTTCCCCTATTACAGGCGTGGTAGTCCAAGTTTTTGTATTCTGGCACATCGTAACTCCTCCTTATACCAGATCTTTTCACTGGTATTGTACATTGTTGTGATACAATTATATTTTTCCCAGGTTCAACTGATCAGGTTTTCAAGAGCACACAATTCTTTACAGCATTCCAGTTTCCATTTGCATTTGTAGTTCCTTCCCATGCTGTGCCTCTGGTGAATATCCCTTTTTTTTACAAAGATCATTAACAAAATCATTAAGATGAGGGTTGAGGCAAACATTTGAGGAATGCCTTGAGCAATCAGATAAATTAAGCTGTGTGCACTCCCCACATGTCCAAGACGAGAAGCCTCTGGATTATACTAACATTAGGTTCATGCATTGCTAGAAAGTTAACTTTTTGGATTGGTCTGTGTTACCTAGGTGTTTACACCCTGCCAGGGTCTGATTCCAATGCATCAAATAGGCAGATTGAGAATTCCCTGAATCTTTAATTAACAGAAGAAAAAGATGTTTCTTATGAGCAGAGAATCTCTTTCTTAGTGTAAACACCAGAAGAGGAAAAGAGGGTGTGAAGAGGTAACAGCCTACCCTGTTTGGAAAGGTAGGGTAACATACCCCAGAGTGTATCAGCCATCATTTCTTATCAGCCACCACCTCCTCATTCAGCACAGGCTGTGTGCAGAAGAAATAGTTTTAAAAAACTAATTGACAAAGCCCACAGTATGAACTTCCACATGAAAACAGTGAAAGAGAAGACACAAGAAATTTCACTATTGAGTTACACCTATTATAAACCACATTTTTTTAAAAGCTGCATGTCATCATTTCCATCATTATCAAACTCCTTGCACAAGAATAAAGTGTGTTGATGAGAGAACTGATCATATGTGAAAGTTATGCATTTTAAGAGACTCCACCACATTTGTATTTTATCAAATAGTTCCTAATGATGTTCCATAATACAAAATTAAATATTTCTGTCTCTGTTCTGTGTTCTTATTCATGAGTTGGCCATTAATTGTTAAACAATGTAACTGTTTGTTTATTTGTACTAGATGTGATTATTTATATTCTGAGTAGTCTGCAAGGTCTTTAACTACATTGCCTAGCCATTTTTATGAGTTTGTGTGGGGAGAAAGGAAAGTTTAAGTTATTGAACTCATTTCCCCGGTCTTGTAATGGAAACCATTTTCTTTATTATTTTATTAAAAATAAATTGATTTTTTTAAAAGAAAAGAAATAAGAGAGCTATAAAAATATGTGTTTACACCTGCTACTCATTTGGTTATAGTGGAAACTGTCTAGAGCAACTCCACTTGATATGAATGATATATGTGTATTTAAAACCTGTCTGTATTCCTATTTACAACTATTTGAATGGTGAAATTTTAACACATTTAGGTGCTTCACTAAATCTGGTTTTTTGTTAAGGAATGTAATTCATGTGACAAGTATATATATTGTTTGTCTCACTGAGAGCTGTCCAGATTTTCCTTATACTTACTGAAAAGAAACAGAAAAATTTAGATAATAGCTCATATCATCTTCTGTTCTAGGAAATGCCTGAGATAGGGCACATAAACAAAGCACTAAAATATTTAATACTTTTTGTTATTTAGAGAAATTTCTCAGATATGGTCCATAAAAGTGGGGAGATTGTTAAGATGAATTTTTTCCAAACTTCTACCCAATTTCTTTGCATCCGGCCTTACCAAGACTTGTCAAGTAGTGCTTTACTAATTATTATGATAGGATATACTAAGACTATTAGAACTACTATTTGTATACTTGTATTTACAGAACTACCTATTTGCAGAAGCTTGAACAAGCATAAACAGAGCAAAGAAAGTCACAGTTAATACAGCTTTTAAGGTTCCATAGAAATAGATTTTGCCTGGGTTCTTGCTCAGCAATATATTGTGCTTTTGCAAATTCTCTTTTTGGCATTTCATTAGTTTTTTTGTTCAAGGAATTTTTTTTTTTTAAATGTGGCTTTTTAAACCTAAAATTTACTGCAGATTTTCATGCAATAACAGAACTTTTATTTGCTTATGTATCTTAGCCTGAGGTCTTAGATCAAATCTATGACTAGAAACTGACACACACTCCCTCACACCATGGAGTAAGGATTTTTATTTGATTCAGATATTGGAATACCTGGTTGAGTAACCAAAGTAATTGTTTATATTTGCTATAAGATAACCATAGATATAGTTAGGCAATGCATTAACTGATTTTACCCAGTTTATTTGCCCACCTCTTTCTCCAAGTTTTTTAAAGATTCTTGGTTCCACCCATGTATTACATGTATAATGAGCTACAAGATGTGCTTATTTCTGTAAAAGACACTATCATAGTTCATCTGTACTCTCTTTTTTTGTTGGAGTGCTACCATGAAAGAGAACAAAGTTTATTTGGAAATTACCTAGGAATGATTCTCAGACAGGGATTCAGCTTTCAATCTTCCTTACATTATATGTCTACCATGTAGAAAACTGCAGCTCATCTCCTTGATCTAAAAACCTTAAGAATGAAATATTCTGAATTCTTGCATATCATCTGTTTTGGAGATGGAGACCTAGTTCAGAATAGTGAATCTGTGTGTGAGCTGTGGCTATTTCTCTCCATTAATTACACAGGGATGTTTGTAAGTGAGCAGATCAGATAAAGTTGTTTGTAACTTATGTCTGATTAGGTAAATCCTTACTTGAAGTAGCTTCTTTTATCTTTTCCGTGTCATATATCACAATGGCTTGAGACCAGAAAAGCAGGATAATTTAATTCAAGATTCAGAGATACTGGACTAAGAGTTATCAATGTTACACAATTTTGCTTCAAATTCAAAAAAAAAAAAAAAAAGTGTGTGAACTAGCCAGTTCCTTGCTATTTTACAGCCATAAGAGAACTGTGCATCCTATTCAAGTACCATAATAATTTCCTAACACCCCCGAGGGTTTCCTTTTGGAATTTTCTACTCCTGTGATGTTCTTATTTAGACAGTGCACAAATCCTCAGAGTTCCAGACAATTCAGCTGATCTGGGAAAACAGAAAATACAAACAAGATGGGGAATTCATTCTGGGGGATGATAGAGTAAGATTTAGCCAAAGAAACATTAACAGTAAAGAAAGGCTAACTGACAGCAAAAGTAGCACAACAATTAAAAGAGTAACTATCAGCTTTGGAGGAGAGAATTTGTTGGAGCTCCATCTCTTAGTCCCTGGTTTGAATCCAGATCTAACAAGAGTGACCAAATGTCACTTCAATTAAACAGCGATAAAAGTTCCAGAGTGAAATGAATTCCACAGTCTGAACTCAGCTTCAAGTGGGCATTTGTCTTCATTACAAGCCCAGCATATATTTGGCACAGTCTGAACTCATGTCTATAAAAGAGCTTCATAAGTTAATGAACAGGAAGATTGAAACATTCGCCTACTACCACATACCTAGGACTGGGGGAGGAGATAGAGCAAACAACTTCAACTTCAACATCCTTTCTTCTCCCTTCTTCACATACAAAATGAATTTACTGCTTCTGGATCTTTCAGTTGTTATAAAACAAAAGCAAGATAAGCAAACAAACAAACAAACAAACAAACCCCATAACCAATAAATTTCCTCTCTTTCCTCCCATCCTGTCCTTTCCCCTCTCCTCCCATGCTTGCCAGTGTAACTCAAGGACATTCCACAAACTTGCCACAGAGATTCAGAAGTTTTAAATTTTCGTTGTCCTTCCATAGTTCAGTGTTCTATCTCTTAAATGCTGGGGGGAAAGAAAGGTAAATATTTCAAGATCAGGCTTGAAAAATTCTTCCTGCTCTGCAACTTAATTCATTCTTTCCCATCAGAAATCCCTCCAAACTTTGCTTGATGTATGCAGACTAGTAAGTACTGTAACAAGGGACTGTTTTGTAACACAAATTTTCTTCTGTTTCTCATTCTGGGTTTTTTGTTTGCTTGTTTGGGTTTTTTTTTCTCTTTTTAAATAATAGTATTTTCTGATGGACAGAATAAAAACAGTTTAGTCTTCTATTCACATTCTCTCCACGCGTGTCTCAGAACAAATGATTCACATCATCCAAGGATTTGCTGATGCTGTATATCTGGAAAGAAACATTAGTATTGTAAGGAAGAGTAATAGCTTGCTTAGGAGTTTGACAATCTGAAACAAGGAGGGAGCTGATTAGGCAGTGATTTGAAAATGTTTGAAATGATAGTACTAGGATAGAACTAGGAACCCAATCTTTTTTTTTTTTTTCCCCCCCTCTCATTTTGAATGTAATATGGAACAGGGTGGATGGAGACATTAATGTAGAATCACTGGTGTTAGAATTGAGCCAAGCTCTTTGGCCAGGACAGGTGCAATGCCAAAAACTAGTGATATTATCAAATGCACAGTGAATTCAAAGCAGCTCAGCTGAGTCCAGTATTACTACCTTGTATATGCACAAATAGACCAAAGAGGTTGTTTATGTTCCCCTCAATGCTTAAACTGATCTTCTGTCATATCCAAATGTTAGTGTTCAGAGTATGTATTAATTTAAAAGTAACTTGATCTAATACCTTAAGGAAGTCACAGAATTACTAGGATGGTCAGAAAGAAAGAAACATTCATCTTCCGAGAGGACACTGAAGGAATTTCTTTTGTTGAACCAAGCAAAATTAAAGCTGATATGGAATAGAGAGGGAGAGAGGAAAAGCAGCTACTTCAGCTAAAGGTAATTTTAACACAGAATAAATCAGTATAAATGACCATGAATAAATTATATTTAGTCCATTAATAGTCTTTTATCCACTGGGACCTAGAAACCTTTCCAGAGAACCACTCCTACAAAAACAGTGGGGGAAAATAATAACTGGTTTTAAAGTGATTGCTGTAAGTTTACAGCAATGGCCTCATGCCATTGTGCCAGTGGCAGCAGAGGTGCATCTGGATGGACAAGGACACCTATTCCACTTTGCATCTTTAGGTATGACGTAGATATCTCCTGTCTCTTCCATTAATGCTCTTCCATGTCCTAAATAAAAAAAAAAAAAAACCTGAAAAAAAAATTTAAAAAGCTTAGAAATTGAACAAGCAGAAAGATCTAGACATTTCTTGTAACAAGGTTCCAGTTTCTGCTCCACTGAGCTGACCCACAAGCATGCTCTGACTATGAAGCGAGTACGAGCAGACCCTCTTGACTCCTGATGGCTTTCGAATGCTGTATTCTTAACTCAACTCTCTCTGTGCTTTGCAGCAACCCTGTCACAACCCAGCTAAGAGCTCTGACTCATTCTGCCAACAGAACACTTAAAATGTGGTGTTATTCAATGCTGAGATTTGCCACATGGCTTGAACAGAAGTAACTTGCAAAGTCCATTGACTTGTACTGTGAGTCAGAAGTCACTTACAGGATTTAAGAGCACCCATATATTTAACTGCTCTCTTTTTACCACTTACTCTTAGACAGCACCTTTATTAAAAAGCCTTAAAATACTTTTCTTTACTTAGGACACTTTATTCTTCAGACTGTCTCAGGTAGCCTGTAAACTCCATTGCCAAAGATTATCTCTTAAAAATTTGCAAAAATGTTCCTGTCATATGCTTACAATTTAATTATTTCTTTTTTTTTTTTTTTTTCTTTTTAATGTTGAACGTTTCACAGAATCACAGATTCAGTCAGGTTTAAAGACACCACAGTGGATCATCTGCTTCAATCTCCCTGCTCAAGCATTTGCTCTTTTTAATTTTTTTTTTTTTAAACACCTTTTAAACTTAGTAACATTTTTGATTGTGGAAGAGAAATAAAACCAAACCAAACCAAATAAACAACAGGAACATAAACAAATAGAAGTAGGTATAGTAATGATATGGATGGAAGGACAAATATCTCTACCACTGCCTTTGATTGCTGATGTAATAAAGAGATGTATACATTAAACTATTTTTTCCCACCTGAAACCAGCTGTTGTGGTTTATTTGTAGATGGCAAATTATAAAATCGTCTCACAAGGGTTCTCCCATATACAGACAAAAATCAGGAGAGTTGAAAGCAATGCCATGCATAATTTCAATTTCCTTAAAAGTGACAATCAACTGGGTAACTGAAAGGTGTCAAAGAACACAGGAATATCTCCTGTGGAAAGATATTTCCAGGACCTTGCTCTTGAATTTCTCTAAGTTTTGGGGGGAATGTCTGTATGATTTTTATTTTTTTCCATTAGTCTGAAAATATTCTTTTACCCTCCTTACCTCTCTTAAACTGGGCACTCAACTCACCAGATAATGAAGTTCCCCCAAATTTTATCAGATAAATAGATCTGGTGATATTACTGACTTTATGTGGCTGCTTCTTGATAGTAAATACTTGCAGGACCTGTATTTTACTTTACGAGTGATTTAGGACAGTATTTGTCATATGTTTGTGCTTGTACAATGCCAATCTGTTGTCAGCATTACAAAAAACATAACATGTTTATTAAAATTCTATGTAATTAAGTGTTCTGATAGCTTTTTAAGGGTATCTATTGTTAAGAACCAGTCCAACAGTTTTAGCTCGTTTTATGTAAGCTAACAATGCACATCTCAATTTCTTGTACCTCTTCCACCTCAGACTTGTAATATAAAAGACACTTTTTGCCCTACAACTAATTTGAAAATTTATACATATTTTTACAAGCAACTTAATTCCAAGAAATGCATCAAGTCAGTATACTTCCTAATTTATTTGGGTCCTTGTAAAGTTTCATCTGATAGACAGAAAACTGTAAGATGATAGCATTGAAATGCAAGTCACAAGCTTCAATTAGGTACAATCAGAAATCATGCGGTGACTTCATTAAGTATCATTAAGAATGATCAAAATATTGCTCTTAGGAAAAATACATCAAAAGCATGCATTTACACATTGATTAAACAGGATCTGCAATTTCTAAAATCTGGTACGAGAAAAAAGAATGTAGTAAATTAAGTGCTCATACCCTACTTAGCAACAAGGGACTGCTTAGCAACCAACAAAGTGAAAAATAATGGATATGGCAGTGCACAAACTCTGTCCCCTTCAAAATGGAAGTACTGGGTGGCCATAGACAGAAACTGAAATAAATGTCTAGAAAAAGTAAAAATAAATAAAAAAAAAAAAAAAACAAAAAACACCAAGGAAAAGATTTTCCTTGTCTCAGTAAATTTCTCTCATATCAAAGATAGTTAATGTGGTCTAAGAGAGAAGCAGCTGCCAACTACGAACCACTGAATCAGAGTCACAATTCCTTGGTCAACTGATCCTCTAGTCCATGTTCACCCTCCTCACTTCCACAACCACCAGCTTTTTTGTCTGCTGTGTCAATATTCGGTCTTTATAGGGTTTCAGACAATTCAGGCTACAGCATCTGTAGAGAAAATCCATTTCCTAACAGTTCCTTCTCATATCCTAATGTTTTTCTGCCTGACACAAGAAATGTTTATGCCTGTTGTCCTGACATGACAGAAAACAAGAGGTATAAAGTTTTTCAGCCTGAGAGTTTGAGCTTAATTACTTGAAAGAGCACAAGTTTATAGATTTACTACCCTTCCAGAAAATTTCTCTTAAGTCTCAGTTTCTTAAATGTCATATTCCACAAAATAAAGTTCTTCAAATATTTCTTAGAGTAAAAATTTACAGTCCGTCAACTTTAACATTTTATGCACTTTTGGATGTTATTCCTTCTCTCAGAAAGGCGAATTGAAAAACAAAAACTTGTTTGTAGCCTTGCTTGTTTTCTCAGAAGCCTGCTTGAAGAAGCAGGATTATATAAGAATATAATATATATATAGAGGAATTAAAAATACAGGAGAATGACTTTTTCCACAGGCAGATGGTGATAGAACAAGTGGGAATGGTTTTAAACTAAAGAGGAGAGATTTAGATTAGATACTAGGAAGAAATTCTTCCCTGTGAGGGTGGTGAGGCCCCGGTACAGGTTGCCCAGAGATGTTGTAGCTGCCCCATCCCTGGGAGTGCTCAAAGCCAGGTTGGATGGGGCTTGGAGCAATCTTAACTTAGTCAGTGGCATCCCTGCTCAGGGCACTGGGTTGGAACGCAAGGACCTTTAGGATCATTTCCAACCCAAATGGTTCTATGACTCTATGATATATTTGAACAATCAATGAGAAAACACTTATAGATTATGGAAGTGTACACAATCATCAGCGGATGCTTTAATTCCATGTGGTCTGTCCCAGACAAAATTATGAAAACACTCTGGTAGAGATGCATAGACCCCCAAAAAAGCCGTGCAGGGAAATCCCTTTTAGCACATACTCCTGCAAATGGTTCAGGGCAAACCCAATGGGGCCTCAGCTCCATTCTCAATACAGATTAGAACATGGTAACACAGTATTATATTGGCTAAGACCCATAAATCACTCAAAATTAGTGGTTTTTGTTTGATGGAACATTTTTCCACATTGTCACTTGCCTACATTGTGACCACTAATGTTAGAGATTAACTTACTTCCTGAATATATGAATGAATCTTTGGATCTCTTTCAAATTTGAATTGAAATGTCACTTAAGATGTCAAGGGATATTTATGATGTGTATACATACCTACTTGTATTCTCTAGTTGCTTAAAATCTGGTCTTAGTAACCAGTAAATCTTCCAGTGACTATAAATTCTACTGTGCAAACAAAGATCTATGTATCTTGTCCACTACTCTATATAATTTTCTCTTTTTTTTTCTAATTCAGTTTTGGGTCCTTTATAAGAGAAGAACAATATCCCAGTGTATTTCCACTGCATTCAACACTCGGACCTGAAGATCCTGTTTTATTCAAAGATCTCCAAGCAGATAGCATATAATATAAGCAATATTTTCTGAAATTGCCTCAGATTTTTACCTGACTCCTGTAAGAGAACTACAAGTCTGAGTAGGCATGAATGGATGTGCATTGCCCAAAGTTTAAAAATTACATTTCTCAAGATCTTTGTGCAGTATGCAAATGTTGTTACATTTGCTTACGCTGAATAAACTGAGGCATCAAGAGGTTAAGTGGCTGGCTCAAGGTTGTAGAGCAAAGCTATTCCAACACCACGAGCAGACCCCCAGGGTCCTGGTTTCCAGAGTCATGCTGTGTCTGCTGTATTGATTCTCCCTTTACAACCACTCCAACGTGTTAATGGGCTACAAAGCTAATGGAATATTAAAAGAAGCTTAAGAATTTTGTCTCTTGAGGTTGGCTGGCCACATAATTTTACAAAAGAAGGTTTATAAAACAGGGAGAAAGAAAAAGGAATAAAAGGAAAAAGGAAAAATGTCAGAACTGATTGATTAAGGGAAGGAGTAGGTACCTGAGAAATGCCTGGTCTGATGCCAGCACTGGTTCAGGTCAGACAGGGCTATTTTTAAATTATTTGGTATTTTCAGAAATTGATTACTTGGCTAACACATTAAGAAGTAGCTCTACACATTCATTTAATGGACCAGTGCCTCTTGTACAGGTCTGGAACAGTCACATTCAATCTCATCTACTCCTCGTTAAGTAGTGTTTTCTTCTTCAGTGTGTTTATTTACTGCCAATGCTGTAAGCATAAAACATATAACAAAAAATAAATAATACCTTAAATAGTCTTTCAGCTATATGGGCCTTCAGGACAAGTGACTTCACTTCAGGCCTTGTGAGCTCAGTTAGGGCTCAGACATCAATTCTCATTCTTTCATATACCTGCAAATTGAGTAATACTTTCTTTTCATACTGTTACCTTTTTAATGTATAGCCACTTCAGTCTAAAAGTGCTCTGAAACAAAACATGGTAGGTTCTTACATTAAAGAAAAGATGAATAATAAATCACTTTAATTTGATGACCCTGTGTGTACTGGAGTAAGAACAGAGTGTTTTACATGAGGTAAAACCAGTAAAAACTTTTGGAGAATAACTAAGAGTCATTTGATGTCTTGATTAATGTGCACATAGGTGTTGGCTGTTGGACTGTTCCACTTTTTTGCATTGAGTTTCCAAACAAAATGATACTCAGAACTACATTTCAAAAAGATGTTTTTAGTAAAGGTAGCCCTAATCATGATAAAGATTTTTCTTAAATAGTCAACAATTACATGCCTGTGGCATTATCTGTGGGAATTCTGGGAGTAGTTGGACGTCTTGGACCAGATAAAATATTGCAGTTGCAGAAGAACCCTGCTTTGGTGCCACATAAGAATTTCAGAAAAACACACAGAGGAAAGTAATAATAATGATTGTGGTAATAATAATAATGATGGTAGTAGTGATAATAATAATAATACATAGAAAATACCATGAGAAACTGCATTATTAACATGAATAATACAGGTCTTTAACCCACTTAGGCCTGACTTCTACATTACTTATTGTAAATAAAACAGCATGGCAGAAAAGCTCAGGCATCCCAGACAGTGAGGCAGAAATAGATTTTCAGCCTCTCAGGTTAGAGACTTAATTTTTGATGTGGGTATTTGACTTATGGCCCCAGATATAGAAAGGTTTCCCTTAGTCTTTAATTTTTTTAAAAAAGATGATCTTGCAAGGTTATACCTTTGGTTATACCTTTATCTGCTGTTGCCCTCAGTGACAGCTATGACTTATGCAAACATGAAATGGGCAGTATTCTGCTGTTGCAATGCCATCTTAAGTTATTTTTCTGTAGAAGTTGTTCACTGATTTTCTATACAAAGTGTATATAAACAACTGTACAGCACGGTCCTCCTTGGGCAGGGTTGTACTACAAAAAGATGCTGCCACACTTAGGGACATGACGTCCCATCCATCACTCCTCACTGATCATAACACATGCTGACCCTGTCTCAGAAACAATCTGCTCCTATGACAAAGCTGAGATATACTATTAATGTTTTTTACTCCTTTATTATCTTGAGTATGATGATGATGTTGCAAAATAAAAGTATCAGCTTCCATTATACCTTATGAGATACCTTTCTATTTAATTTCCTCAGTGGAAGGTATATGTTTCTATTTTTTCACTGGAATTTTTGATCGCTGTTGATAAATGTCAAATATTGAATTGCTCATAAATAAGTAATTAATCGATTATTACAGAAAATGGAATGAAAAAGAAATGTTGCAGAATAAGACAAAGGTTTTGGAAAAATCTCTACTCCTTTATATTAAGAAGATGTGCAAAAGGTGTCGGATCTTCTGATGAAACTTGCACGACTTCCAGTCAGGCAGTATCTGGATACTCACTAAATGCCTCCTCAGATGTGTTTCTATACCATGGTTTGTTTCAGTAGTTTATTTTGCTTTTCTTGTCCATTGGCTATGACTCTGCATTTTGTTTAAAAGAAAAACAAACATAGTTTAGCTTTGATTTTGGCTTCTGTTGTACATATCTGGCCCTTGCAGCACCTCACTGCTTGCCAGAGAGAGTGTACAGATGGAGAATCAGGAAAGAGCTCTCATGTCCTGTTGCTCACACCCAGTGTTCAGGCTCATTATTCATTGCTTGGTAGACCCAGAGGTTTACCCATTCCAGCAATAAATATTTCCATAATCTAATAGATCTCACAGTAAGGTGCATGCTGTAATATTTTAACACATTTTTGTTTCCTTGATTTCATCCCATCATTCCTAATTATACCCCCCATGAATTTCTTGCTAAATCTCTTTAATTGCACAATTGTAGATTTTCTTTCAACTCAGCCAAATGATATGTACCTGATTTGGTTCATCAGGCTTTACATTTTCTCCATCATGGAAGAAAATACCCTCCCTTTCACAAGAACAAAAAAAAAACAACCCTCCACCCTACCCCCAGAGGATGGTTCTGGATTAGAGCAGTTCACAGTACAGGATTGACATTATCAGGTCAGGTGCACGTGGCATTTACAGAGCATTAAAAACCTTGTTCCCTCATATTTATTACCTGTAATTATATATTACTTAACTTTCTGTGAAATTTTAAGAATAAAATTGCTTCAGATGCCACTTCAGAAATAATTGTATTTGTTCCTCATTGCAAGGAGAAGCATTTGCATGTCTTCACATCAAGAATTTTGAACCCATCTTTATAGGCAGGGATCCTAAGGCACAGAAACACAATGGAATTCATCACAGATCAAACAAATCATTACTACTGGTTACAGAAACAATATTGCTTATATGTCTCTGAAAATATAACATTTCACTGTCACAATCTTCATTCTGAAAGCTACATACTGTTGTTGACATTGAAATGCGTATGCATTTATTATTTCCAGAGATTAGTTAGGAGAAGCTCTTGCATCAGGCATTTTTGGGGTGTGGATTTTCACATATACATACATTTGCATCTCACTCATGAACCTCTGGGATCATTGAGTGTTTTTGTCAATGTCTAGTGGTCAATTGTATGTCCTAGAGTGAAAAGGACTGCAAGCCCAACTTCAATATGGACTTCTTAATTGAAATATTCTTCAAAGAACACTTGCACCACTAGCTAAACAATTGTCATTATAAACCTAGAAATTCCATTTATCAATACCTAAGTCCTTAATAACAAGAAAGTAAAGACAAAAAACATGATTTTTTCTTTTTTTTCCCTGTGTAAAGCTAAATAAACTTCATTGCTACTTCCATTCTGGATTGTATTAATTTATAGTTAATTCTCCTACTGTCATTATTAAAAACACATAGAAAATACAGACTTTTCTAAAAACCAGAGTGGATGTTAATTATTTAAAGGTTCCATTTCACAGCTTCAGAAAAAGAAAATAAACAAATTCATTATTATTAATTGACAATATTTTACCAGTGTGTAGGGGCCCCAGTGAACTAAACATTATGCAAGCCACAAAACACAGAATTGAATCTTGACTCTGGTAAAATGAGTACAATAATTCTATCAAGTTCACTGAAAATTTCATCCCTGGCTGGAGACAGTCATTCTTCTGAAGAGTATGCAAAATTTCGTCCCCCTTTTTGCACATACACAATGTGCATAACTTTTCTCAGGTGATTAGTAAAGCTCCTTTTTTATTCATCCCCAGCACCAGAACAAATTACAAAGATAAAAGCATTGCAGGGACTGAAGTGAAGTTGGATTAGTTGTCTGTGATGCCTTTATCATCTCTGATAACTTTACTCAAGGTTACACAGGTTTTTAAGAACTAGATTGGGGGTTAATTTAATAGATGATGTAACCAGTGGGTGTAATAAACAAATCTGAGGGAAAGAGAAAAAGAAGTCTCGCAGTAATATGGATGGGCATTTAAGAGGGACAGATTGGTACTTTATTTATTTGTGAATGCTTTATGTTGGAAATAAACTGCATGTAGATCAGACCAGAATGAGCTCATGGCATGGCACTCTTTCTTCAGGATGTATCTTGCCAGCTTTATTTTCTGACTTGCCATTTTACTGTGAATGCTACAGGAAGCTCCCACTTCTCTGCACTCTTATCATCAGGATCACCTTTTCATTTTAACTCATTAAAAAATCTGCAGGATCGAGCCTCATTTCTGAAGTTTAAAAGGCTTGCACTTTCTTGAATGTGAAGCTTGAATAAGGACAGTGGGTTTCCTGACAGAGGCATTTCCCAGCATAAAAGAGTCTTTTCTATGTACAACAGTAGGTAGAAGGGCAGAGCAGTCACCAGACATACCAATGTGCTTTCACTGTCTGCCAGCACTGCCAGCAGTTCAGGTCACATAGCTTTACCTTGCTCTGTCTGTGGAGATTTTGTTTCTGGAGTCAACTTGAGAACTGATTCAACAGGGGGAAGAAAACAGGAGTTTCAATACTTACTTTCCACTACCCAGTATGGGTTTATCCCACTTATTCTAGAAAGATTCTCAGGTTTAACCTGTGACAGAAGGTAGAGTGCTCTGGATATACACAAGGTCCAAGTTAGCCTTCTATTTGGAAAGGGGCTTGAACATTCTGTTTAATTTAATTGTGTGTTATTGCCCCTGCTTCTAGAAATTTCTGACATATAAGAATTAGCATGAATAATCAGTAACTTAGAAATAAACCTCAAAACAACAGCAACATCCTGAAAAAAAAATTGTCTTCAAAACTGAAGGGGTGATCATTGCTGAATCTATGAGGAATTTCAGCAAACCTCCAGAGGGGCCTGCAAGGGACTAGAACTTGTGTTGTCCAACAGTGCTATTGCCAGGAGAAAAATACCTAGATAACTTGTCACTCTGGAAAGAAGAAAATACACCCACTTGGTGCAAACCCATTCCAGTTAAATATAGACTGACAACATAAACTTTTATTTCCCCTCCACCCCTCCATTTTCCATCATGAAAGCAAACAAACAACTAAAGCATGGGTATGTGTCATCTAATTTATCCTTGTATTCGTAAATTATTAGTACTGTCCATTTACTTTTTAATGTCTCTGCAACAATGATGCTCATTTTCCCCTCTCTCTTCTGGCTATTAAAATAAATCTTCAACAAAACCTGGGGAATGGGAGGAAAGCTTAAGAGGTACTATTGTTCAAAGTTAATCTTTTTTACTTACTGTGGTGTTGAATCATTCATCCATGCTTTGAAATCCAAAATCAAGGAAGGTAAGGCTGGAAAGAGAATAACAGACTGGTTACAAGACCACTCTAAATATCCATTCTTAAGAGATAAGGGGAAAAAACACACCTAAACCCATATTTTTTATATACTTCCTTTTCTGATTATAACAATAGCATAGAAATCTGGCAGTTAAAGCTGGATTGATCGCTGGTTAGATGACATATAGCCTTTATGAGTGGGGGATAGAAACTGATAAATGTTTTTTTTTCCCCTTCACAACCTTTTTCTAAAGCTGCAGAAAATGTGTCATGCATAAAAAGTATGCAATTTTCATGTAATTAGAGGAACAGGAGATGAAAATGAGTTCCATCAGAGCAATCAAGGATGGTAATGTGGCATGGATTTGTCAGTGCCTATTTGTCATGAAAGCAAAACCCAACAAGTGTTCTATATTTTATTTCATTATTATCACTGCTATACCTTGAAAAACACTTTTAAAACATCAACAAAATACAATTTTATAACTGTGGTGTAAAAAAGCAACCAACAACCCATTGTATAAACTAATGGAGACCCCTATTGTAATAAAATTTGTCTGTTTTGGTTTTGGTTTAGACATTAGGTTAGCTTTATTATCTCAAATACAGAAAAAAAAGTGTGATTTATTCTGATGTTATTTTAGTTTTGCTCCAGTACCATATCTCTGGGTTCACTGTTTCCATTCTGCAAATTCATGCAGTAACCTCTGCTGTTCTTAGGACTCCCCCATTCATCCCACTGAGTAATAACTGAGGGATCCAAATTAGGAGTGCAATCATCCTAAATTGCCCTATAATCTGTCAGAAAAAGAAGTATATGCCACGTTGCCTGAGAAATGCATTAATTCCTGATGTGTCTTCACTGCTTGTAGAGGAAGGTCAAGTCAGTAGTGTACTAAACACATGTAAGCACCTAAAGTTACACCAGGTGAACCTGAGCCTTTTACATAACCCTCCTCAATGTCACTCTCTATTGTTCATGTTATGCCTTCACTTCTCCTCATGAACCTCAGGCGGCAAATAGAAATTTAGTTGTCATGGTAGTACCCAGACCCCTGTTTTATCAAGAGCAATTAAATGACCAAAGGGTTAATGCTAACTCGTGTTGTTGGTTTACTCAACACTTTCACAGAAAGGATAAATTCAGTAGAACTGTGACTGTGTGTTTGCATAGCAACTGGGGGCAACACTTAAAATTTTGAAAGCAAGAGGACTATAAATCAGCGTTGGTAGTAATAATTCAGGATGATAGGACCTGCCTTGCAGGGTCAGACCAAAGGCCTCACTAGCCTAATATTCTGCTGATGACAGTGGTCAAAAACAAATACTTAGGGAGAAAAAAATAGCAACCATGCAAATATGCAATGGTTGTTCCACTGGTTTAGTCTCTCAGCTTCTGGCAAATCTGTGGTTTGGAGGGTGATGACTCAAACCATGTTAGACATGGTTAATATGGTTCAATTTATTTCTTGAGGGAAGCACTAAGCATTTACAACAGTTATTGACAGCTTTAAAAATTGCTGCCCAGGAAATATCCTTTCATTTATTTCGTATAAATATTTTATTTTATTAAAGTCTAGTTATGTACCAAAAAATATAGGCATTATACACAGACAGACACACTCCCCGATTTGTCACAGGCTACTCTGATTAGAAATGCAGAGCCCTCTGGTTAAAGGTTGCTGACGGTTAATATATTCCTGTTTTCTCCCTTCAGGCTGAAGGTGGGAGACAGTTGCTCTCAAGTTGCATATGTCTCTCTCGAGCCATCCATGATAGGTCTCTTCTCAGTCTTTCAAGCTGGCATATGCCCAGATTTCCTGCTAATGCAGTAGGAATAACGAAAACAAGAACTTGAGATGACAGAGAGTAGAAAACTGTTATAAATGGTTATTTGAGTATTCTGAATTATGGATTTCTCCTGATGGCACTTGGCTAGCGGAGTGTATCTACCTCTGTATGTGACACTGGTGAGGCTGCACCTCAAGTGTTGTGTCCAGTTCTGGGACCTTCATGGCAAGAAAGACATTGAGGCGCTGGAGTGTGTCCAGAGAAGGAAATGGAGCTGGGGAAGGGTTTGGAGCACCAGTCTGATGAGCAGCAGCTGAGGGAGCTGGGGGAGCTCTGGAGAAAATGTAGCTCAGGGGGGACCTTCTTGCTCTCCACATACTTGCTCCCTGACAGGAGGGTGCAGCCAGGTAGGACTTCGCCTCTTCTCCCAGGCAACCAGTGATAAGACAAAACAGCCTCAAGATGCACCAGGGAAGGTTCAGGCTGGACATCTGGAGAAATTTCTTCATGGAGAGGGTTGTTGAACATTGGAATGGACTGCCCAGGGCTGACATAGAGTCACCATCCCTGAAAGTGTTCAAAAATGCTTGGATGTGGCACTCAGTGCTCTGGTTTAGTTGACAAGGTGGTAACCAGTCAAAGGCTGCACTCGATGGTCTCAGAGCCTCTTTCCAGCATAAATGATTCTGTAATTCTGTGATCTGAGCATGCAGCAGGGAAGGAATTGCTGAGATTCACCCAGAACAGCTGAATGGTGACTGCATGTCTGCATGGATGGAGTAATTGACAAAGAACAGACTACACTGCCGTGAACCTTAGAGACCTCTGACCTCAGAAATCTTTCCTGTGTTCAGTGTTCCTGTCTGCTGTATGCTCATGGTGGAACACACAGTGTTTTTCCACTAAAGTTTTCATTTCATAAACACATAAGGCACAAATCTAAAGTACTTATGAAAGGAAAAACAAAATTTTGCTTTACTGGCCACATCTTAAGAAAAAGAAATTGGGAACTACAAAAGGGCATGCCTGCTGTCTTATGTCCATGGGAAGAACCAAGAGATTCTATAATGATTGCCTTCCAAAAAACCAAAACAAAGAAATCAGAGCAATCCCACACTGAGGGCTTCTTTAGGGCTGGAAAGCATCAGAGTATTTTGGGGACTAAAAGTAAGTTCATAGAATCCTAGAATCCTAGAATAGTTAGGGTTGGAAGGGACCTTAAAAGTCATCTATTTCCAACCCCTGCCATGGGCAAGGACACCTTCCACTGGACCAGGTTTCTCAAAGTGCCAGGGCCTCTCCACCCTCAAGACTTTCTTCCTAATATTTAACTTAAACCTGCCCTCTTTTCATGTAAATCCATTCCCTCTTGCCTTATCACCATATATCCTTATAAAGCAGAAAAAGATAAATCCAAATTCCTAGAGGAACATGACCGAGAGAGCAGGTACTTGTGGTGGTTGCTTGGGTTGCTGTTGTGTGGGTTCTCTGGGGGACACTCACACACACAGTGTGCACCTCTCATGGGAGAAACTAGTTTGTGATATCTGCCATCACTTTAAACATGCCCTTCTGCCACACTGTTGGGGTCCCTTCCCCCTGCCATGTAGTCCTGGGAGACGGGCCCTGGGGGGAGACATGGGGTTTCCCTAGCCCCTGGTCAGCCTCGTTCCCCATTGGTTGTTTGTGTTCCCCTATGTGGGCAAGGACCCTTGGGTCCTGTGATTGCCTCAGTTCCTTGGCAGATCCCAGCCATGCGGCTGGAGAAATAAACATCTCTCTGAAACATCTATCAAGAATTGGTCCATATCTATTTATTTTCCACAGGCCTCATTGACTGATACAGCGTGTTGCAGTTTCCCCACTGTAACAAATGGTGGGAGAACGTGAGCAGAATGATCCCTGATCCCTAAGGACAGCAACTGATTTGTGAGTAAACTCTGGATTTTTCTTCTTGTTTTTGTTTGGCTGTTCCATCTCTAAACTATGGAGGAACTGTGGAAAGACTCTTGGCTCTCAGAGCCACATATGGACATTTATCTTAAACTTGAAAAGATTCTTGAACAATGATTTGTAAATTTTAGCTTAATTTAAGCTCAAAAGGAACTGAAATATTTCCTTCCATGGTTGTTTAAGAACTTTTTCTATGTTTCTTGGGATTTAATTCTTACCAAAGACTTTTGGAAGACCGTTTGGACACAGTTAATTTCTGAGTCAAAATATATGCTGTTGGAAGAATATTTTCGTGAATATTATTTAATTACTGAGTCTGTTGAGCAATGTCAGCTGTGTCTTGGCAATGGGAAGTGTGCCTCAGAGTCTGTGTGACCCAGGCCACGTGGACTGAATGCTCTGCGAGCAGCAGTGAGGCAATTCCTGTGCGTGGGCAGAGCGATGCGAGCTGCAGTGTTGGCAGCAGGGCGAGGTGCGGTGGGAGCAGCGTGACCTGGTGGTGCCCGCCCGGCCCCTCACAGCGCGTGGTGGAGCGAGCCCCGTGAACGCCCAACCGAGAGGGGCGGCACGCGGGCGGCGGCTGGCGGCGGTGGTGGTGGAGCGGAGCTGCACCTAGCCGAGACACGCGCTGGAGCAGGGCGCAGGGGGGTCGTCGCTTGGGGGGCCCAGCTGAGACGTGGGTGCAGCCCCAGGCAGCGGCAGCACAGCTGAGAGCAGAGGAGGCGGCGCGCAGGGAGCTGAGCGGCGCGGCCCGGCCCACGCGGCCCCGAATGTGACCCTGGGAAGAGTGCTCAGGCAGGAGCAACCCTGGCAGCCCTGGCAGCACTGACAACCCTGGCAGTTCCAACACAGAAGTGAGTGAAAGTGAAAAAGAAAGCAAAAACACAGCGAGACAGAAAACAGCAGCCAATCGGAAAAAGGAAAAAATCACCGTAGCTAAGGTTTTAGGAATAGTAAAATGGTATAATGTTAAACAAAATTATGGTTTTGTAACAAGATGTGACAACCAAGAAGACATATTCATTCATAGAACTGCTATTAAAAAGAATAACCCTGAAAAATGCATCCCAAGCTTGGGAGATGGAGAGGTGGTGGAATTCAAAATTGTGAAAGGTAGAAAAGGGTTACAAGCAGCAGAGGTCACTGGGCCTGATGATATATATATAAAAGGCAGTGTATATGCTAAAAATCATAGTCATGTTAGACAATATCTCCATTATAAACCCCCCCTACAGTCTCCCTTTCCTAATCCCACCTTTCCCTTTTATCCTATATGCTATTACCCCTAGTGTATTCCCAATCTGTTTTTTTCACCCATGGTTTCCCTCACAAAACCATGCCTTTGCCAATTGTTTCCCCAAAAATCCCTTTCCAATGCCGAGTGGGGGATGAAGAGGGGGAGGGAAAAATTTAATTATTGTTGTTTAGAGTTCCAACAGGTACAAATGGAAGAAACCCTCTCCTGCCTCAGTTTCCCCACAAAGCGTGCCCGGAGAGTCCTGTCTCCTCCCTTCTGTCAGCCTTAAGATGTTCCAGAGAATCTGTTTGGACATTTATAGGCTCAGGAGGGTGGCTTGTTTTGTTTTGAAACTGTCCTTGTTATTTCATGCTTATCCAGTTGTTTCCAATGTTACGTTTTAAATCTCTTTTGTTAAAAATAAATGGGTGAAATGCCGGGGTCCCTCCCCCTGCCATGTGGCCCTGGGAGAGGGGCCCTGGGGGGAGACACGGGGTTTCCCTGCCCCTGCTCAGCCTCGTTCCCCATGGGTTGTTTTGTGTTCCCCTGTGCAGACAAGGACCCTCAGGTCCCGTGATTGCCTCAGTTCCTCGGCAGATCCCGGCCATGAGGCTGGAGAAATAAACATCTCTGAAACATCTACCAAGAATTGGTCCATATATATTGCTTTTCCACCGGCCTCATTGACTGATACATGTTGCAGTTTCCCCACTGTAACACCACACCTAGCCAGCTCCAGTGATGAAGAGGAGCAATGGCCTCACTTCCTTTTCCATTTGAAGCATCTAGGACTGGCAATGCCTGACTCACTTCCCAAATTCCTTGCTCAAAATGATCTGTGATTAGAGGAAATTGAGTTGTCTTCCATATCCCAAGAGCTACAGTAAGAGAGTTCTAATCAGGGAAAATTCATTTTTCTCTTGGGAGGCCACCCATCCATGGTCCCACTTCCATCTGTGGAAGTTGGGTCCAAGTGCTGAAATGGCTCAGTGCAGGGCCTCTGGAGCATAAATGAATTTGATACCTCTTTAAGTTTCAGTCAATCTGCATTTTGCATAAATATACGCGACTTCAAATGGCCTCAGTAAAAGAAAATTACTGACATTTATCACTAATTAGCTAATAATGTCATTATCTAGACTAGTTAAAAAATAATCATGAGAAGGAAAAAAAATATCGGTGGAAGAATTATTCAATTTAGTAAACTTTTTTTTTTTTTTTTTTGGAATTGAGTAATTATTCTTCCTAAACCAAGATTTGCTGGGAGAAAAAACATAGCCTTTTAGCATTTTTTCCATTACTTCAGCTCTGTGTAAGTTTGGGATAAAATATTAACTATTCAATGACAGAAGAAACACTTTACAGTTTAAGTGAACAATGTGGTTTTATTATTATTTTAAAATTGTTTTCTTTCTAAGAAAACAAAATTATGCAGGCCTGTTTAACACCTGAAGCAAGGTAGGAGCCATGAGGAGCTCCCATTTCTCTGTAAAAAAAAAAAGTCCTATACTGAAGGAAGTGAAAGGAAATATAACATGGAAAATGAGGTCAACTCCACATGGTTTTCTGGCTGTCAGAAACTGGGGAACCCGGTAAATGTAAAACAGTGAACATTACTACAGAGTATCTTCTGGTGGACACTCAGGGCACAGAACAAGGAAATTTGGAGAAGGAATTTTCTGTTCACTCTGAAATTTTTTTTTTTTTTTTTATTTTGCAACTGTCTAGTTCCTTGTAGTGCAAACTAATCTATGAAAATTGGTGAGCTCTCACACTTGATTGGGGCCAGATATAGGGATCTGTGCTTCTTTACTCTCACAGGCACATATGCCAGCTAATTTTGTGTGTTATTAGAAATAAAACAGTCAAATTGGTTAGCATCTTTTGGAAAGATCTCTTAGAGCAGGAACTTCCATGGTTTTCCAGGCAAAAATTTTGTGTACATGAAAGCATGCAGCAAGCATATTACATTCTGGGAAGTGCCTGCGCAATTGATCCATCCAGCGTTCCTCAGGCATTTTAGATTTGTAGTGTCAAAATGCAGCAATTTGTATTTATAGCATTACTGGAGTTTCTCAAATCTTATGTCCTAGGTAGCTACAGTGTACATGTTTTGTGGGATTTCTGGAATTTGTCATTCAAGCTGAAGGCACAAAGTGCATCTAAAACCATCTGATCTGCTGGGACTGTGACACACCTGGAAGTTTTAGGTAAATATAGACTATAACTTCAACTGGAAAAAGAGAAACATCACCCATTCTAGCTGTGACTCTGGTGGGCTGGGTTTCTATTTAACCTCTCTGAAAACCTGGGGCTTTCCTCTTTGCAGAGGTAACAGAACATTAGAAGAGGGCTGAGGGGCAGGAGGAGGGAGTGGGCAATGAAAAAGAGTATGCAACTGCTCAATAGAAGAAATTTCTCATGGGGAAACACAGTAGTGCTGGTTCTGCTGTCCAGAATCCTGTTTTTCTCACTAGGAAAGGGGGGGAAAGGAAAACTCTACAAACTAGAGCATCTGAAAGATAGATATGAAAGTGACAGGACAGAAATGCCAAGGATTAAGTGATCTTCTGGACTAGCTCCTGATCCCAAACAGTAGGATGTGCAGAAATGCAAATATCTGAAATATTGTCTCTCTGTCTCTGTACTCACTCAGCTTCTTGATCACAGCATCAGACATATAGAAGGAAAAAAAGTTTGACTCTTTCACGTTATGCAGCACATGCCAATATCAGCAGAATTCGGGTATGAATGAAGTAAAGACACGCCATAGCCATAAAACTTCCAGAATCAGCTCTTACTTCTTTAGCATACCAGTATTCTGTTCAGTATATGGTTTTGGCATCTTATTCTTTCTTGTTAGGGAACATGGGGGAATAACAGAATGTGGACACAGTACTGAACACAAAGGTGGCACAGTCTCATTTTTTTCCCTGGCATGATGATAATTTTTTTTTTTTTTTTTTCCAGTCATGGCTGTTTTTCAGAAGCCCCCACTCCCCACCCGCCCCTGCTCCTTCCCACCCTCCTTCTGCTTCTCAGAGATGAGCAACTTTGCCATCCTTATTGAGTAAATAAATAAATAAATACATTTCTACGAGACAGCTTGGAAGAATGTTTGATAATCTGAACCATTATGGAGGTGAAATTTCATTACACAGATGGTGACATCCCAATGTCTATCATCAAAACACAGCAGGTAGAAACAATCAGCTAGGCCCATTCCCCACTATAAAATTACACTTACATTAATGTCACTCTAGATTTCATTATGCAGAAAATGATATTGCACAGGTCTCTGACATGAGGGAGACTGGGAGATGAGAAAAAAAAAAGTAGAGATGTGAATCTAAGTGAGTGAATAGGGGGAGGATGGGTGGGCAAGGCAGAAAAGCAGAAGGTGGACTAGGAATGATCAGCTCTGCCAACAAAATAAATACACTACCACATCAAAACCTTGTGTTGCTTGTGGCAGTGTCCTGTCTTGGTCATCTCCAACCTCAGCTCCCACTTCAGGTTCTGATTGAGTGCTTAGAAGTATTCCTATGGGAGTAAGGGAGTTGCACAATTAATGTTTATTTGTAGTATCATAGAATCATAAAATAACCAGAGACCTACAAGGGACCTACAAGGATCATAAAGTCCAACTCCTGGCCCTGCACCCCAAGAACTGCAACTTATTAATAAGGACAGTCATAATTTAGAAAACTAGGTATTACACCATTTTAAGAAGTCATATTTACATGCTATGTAGGGTTACTAGGGAATACAGTCCCTTCCCTTCCCTTCCCTTCCCTTCCCTTCCCTTCCCTTCCCTTCCCTTCCCTTCCCTTCCCTTCCCTTCCCTTCCCTTCCCTTCCCTTCCCTTCCCTTCCCTTCCCTTCCCTTCCCTTCCCTTCCCTTCCCTTCCCTTCCCTTCCCTTCCCTTCCCTTCCCTTCCCTTCCCTTCCCTTCCCTTCCCTTCCCTTCCCTTCCCTTCCTGCACCTTCCCTTCCTGCACCTTCCCTTCCTGCACCTTCCCGCACCTTCCCGCACCTTCCCTTCCCGCACCTTCCCTTCCCGCACCTTCCCGCACCTTCCCGCACCTTCCCTTCCCGCACCTTCCCTTCCCGCACCTTCCCTTCCCGCACCTTCCCGCACCTTCCCTTCCCTCACCTTCCCTTCCCGCACCTTCCCGCACCTTCCCGCACCTTCCCTCCCCTCCCCTCCCCTCCCCTCCCCTTCCCTCCCCTCCCTTCCCTCCCCTCCCTACCCTTACCCACAGCAGAAAACAGAAAGGTTGAAACTTCATGATCTCTAAGGTCTCTTCCCACCCAAACCATTCTATGATTCTGTTTTGTCATTTCTGATTTTAATGATGTTACAGAATCTATCATTGATGTATTTCTACTATTTTTTCCCCTAATTTGAATTAAAACCAAGTCCTGATGCCAGAAAATAAACACAGAGGACAAGAAATGCACATTTATGTTTCTCATCTGTCTTTCAACAATGTTACAGTTTTTCACTCTAGAATCCGGGGTGATTTTTGAATCTCTCTGCTCTCTGTGCTAAGTGATGAGACAGGATAGAATTTCCTTCTCTTATCAGTAGAGCTGTATGATGCTTCAATTTTAAATTTGACAACAGGCTAAGGCACAGGTTTATACAATAGCAGGAACCTTAGTATTCAAATTGACCTGGGCTCCTGTTACACTTAAAGGGAAAGTGAGCAGTACTTTGAGAGAACAACTTTCACAGTAAAATAAATATTATCTGGCTTCAGAAGTTTAAAATAAGTGTGTCTGCCTGTAAGCCAGATGAGGCTACTTTTTTAATCAATGGGAATCTGTCCCATAGCATTGACAGTGGTTACTGTGTGATACATCTCAGTACAACGAGTTATCTACTTTAGGATGACCTAAACCACAGCTGAAATTTACTGCTGTTATCTGTGGAATTACATTTGGTCCCAAATTGCAAAGTCAGTGTCTATAAAAATTTGCCTCCATATTAGACTAAGGATTCCTTGTAATATTCTAACACCTATCTTATGGAAAATTAGGGAGATTATGAAAGTTTTAATCTCCATTAAATACTGAGAAGTCTGAGATAGAAATTAAGAAATAAATCTCTAAATATCTGGAATTAGATGAGGTGGGTCTCACTAAGCACCTAAGAAATTTTGATTCCATGGTTCGAAATCCTGACAAAAGCTTTATATACATACATAAAAATATACACCTGACCTCACTAAAATGTATGTATGCATTCTGGCTGGAGAAGAGGCTTTAAAAAGCAGTCATCTGACAGAGGTTCTTCCAATGAAATTTTATGTCCAGTTTTGTAAAGTGAAAGATATGAATATTTTAGACAAACATTTGAAGACTAATTCAAACAGAATAAAAATCCTTATGTTTAACCATCACTGTGTTACAACCTTTATTAAGCAAGAGTATCCAGAGTACAAATAATGGATCTTCTTTGCATTTCATTTAACAAATATATTGATTAAAGTCCCCTTTCAAACCTCAGCAGACAGGATGCTTTAGGGGTAATTTTTTCAAAGGAAGTTTACATGGGGATTTAACCAGACAACTTCCCTTGATGTTAGCAGGAACTATGTGAATAAACCGATACATAACTTTGAAAAGACACCCCTAAACACCTTATGTTGAATCACTGGAAGTCTTTGAACTCAGCAGGATCGTTGCCTGGATAAGAAGTGGTTGTTCAGATCCAACATATGAATCAGTTATAATAAACAGTGCTATAAATGGGACAAGGATTGCATTCGTCCAAATAGAAAGGGAAAGTTGGGTTAACATGGAACCAGTTGATTTGTCATTAAACCTTTTCTTCCTTCTAATTCCATCCTGGAGAACACTTCTGGGAAACCACTTCAACATCTATGTTGGGGTATCTTCATTAAAATAGCTCTAATTTTCTTCAGTCAGCTGCCAATGAGGTGGTCCCTAACAGATTTTCTTGTAGTACATTTTAAAGAAAGCATAGCTTGTTCTAAGAAGTCATTTATTAGGCAGCAAGATGACAACCAATCTGAAACTAGGGCCAAGACCAGAAAAAGTCTGTCTGGACAGCGGTCCAAACTAAGACATTGCTGCTTTCAGAATACTTACAGTTTCATTCAGACAGTTCACTGTGTAACTGTATCATAATTTTGCTCCAGATTTGTTAATCATATTGATTAGGTTGAGTCAAGATGGAATATCTTCCTATTCTTCTTTGACTTCATATGCTGTCTCTCTTCTGCTGTTCTCTTCAGGAACTCTGTATCCCCTTCATCTCCCATGGAGAAGAAATAGAAGTCTCACGGATGGCTTTTACAGGTTGTGCTGAGCAGGAACCTACAGCAAAGGTCAAACTCATTCTAAATTATTTCAGACCATAATGTTATTCCCTGACTAAGCCTTTCTTTGTACTTTGTAAATTCTTCAAAGGAAGTCCGTTGAACCATTGAATTTGAGAATTTTGATTTGACTTACTTTACGCTCCAGATATGAATATAAATATATTCTTTCTGGAGAAAAAAACAAACAAACAAACAAACAAACAACACTTCCTACAAAATATATACATTGAAATTAAAAAAAAAAAACAAACCAACAATAAAAACCTGTAGCACTGCTATAGGAAATGCTAGACTGGCATCATTATTTTAATAGAAATATTTTCCCCCAAAATACCCTGTCACTAGATACGATTAAGGTAATCTTCCTAAAATTAGACAAACAGACAGAGATGTAACATTGTTATCTCCTGCAGCTGTCTGCATACCAGATTTGTGACATTTTAGGGGTATCTTTTCAAAGCAGCATACAGAGTTTTAGCTGCATGACTCTCAGAATCATCAACAGAAGCTGATCGATTAAATCCCACACTTCCCTTCGCTTTGAAAAATTTTCCCCTAAGCATCCTGTCTGTTGGGCTTTGGAAAAGTACTTCACTATTTCCATGCAGAGAAATGCAGTAAATATTCAATCTATATTAAAAGATAAATTAAATTAAATTAGAATAAAACTAAAGATACATAAAATAAAATAAAGATCAGCATTTCTATTAGTTCTCTGCTCCCTTGATTGCTGCTCTGGTACTGTGAATGCATTCCAAGCTTTGTTACATCCATCAGGGATAGTACAGATGGACATTTTGCCTGTCCAACCTGACTCAACCGCTTGAAGATTCATCAGAGAGAATCTGTTGGCAATTGCAAATGGATCTAATCCAGAGCTGGCAGATTTTGTTTCTCTAGAGGAAAGCAGGACTGTAAAGGGCAGACTAGACTGGCAAAAATATTTACTTTTATATTTCATCACTTCAAATTTATAATGGGACAAAATGCCTTTAAAACTTCACCTTTTTAATAGAATACTAACAGAGATTTTCAATGCAATTCATTTGCTGGCAAGTCAGACACTTGAGAGTGGGAAGCATTTTGAGCTAAAAAAAAAAAAAAGAAGAAAAGGAAAAGAAAAAGCAATCAGCAGGGTGACATATACTTTATTAGTCCTCTTCAAAATCACTTCCTTCCCTTTCTCCCTTTTATATTTCTTGTCTTTCTATGTGCTCTCCTTGTTACATTACATCCCTCATTTTAGGCATTTTAATCCCTCCAAAGGGATGCATCCCAGTGGCACAGGCAGTTGCAAGGCACAATTCTCAGCTACACCATGGCTCTTTTACAGTGCTGCGGCAGCGAAAAGCAGCCTTATAACCCATGGAACTGGCCACTGTGGAATATCCTCCCCGCTATGCACAAAACGGGGCTTCAGAAAGCAAGTAAAGTCAGCACACTGGATATATAATGGCCTCTGTCACATTTCCCAGTGTAAAAGACCCCCATGACTGGGGTAAGCATGGGGAATGAAGAAAGGGGAGCTTGCTTGAAATTTTATCATGATCTTGAAAAAAAAATTCCACAAAGCTCAATCTAGCGAGCTCTAAGGGGTACCTTTTTGCCTCTGAAGAAGCTGTGGCGCAATGAGGAGAATCTGTAATTTATTACCTCTTGTAGAAATGTGGGGAAGTTCTCAGTAGTTTTTCTGGGCAGCTATACAGAATTTACTTACTTCACACCTGAGGAATGGTCAAACACAGGTATTCTCCTGTCTTCTCATAATAGGCAGCTGTGGGATGATCACTTATTTATAGGTGGAAGTCTTGTTGAATGGTCAATACTGTCTTTCTAGATCTAATAAGGATGTATAAGTTACCTTCTCCTTTTCTTCTGAGCCCTGTTTGGCCAGTTGTTAATGACACTAGAGTTGGTCAGAACATTTTTCTTCTCTTCTTTAATGTGCTTACAGCACAGTTGCCACCAAAGATTTCATATCACTGAGTGATGGCCTGTGCCCACTGCTGACCCACTTGTAACAGAAACACTCCCCCTTGTGCCAAGTCATCTTGTGGGTACAGAGAGCCTGATGTGAAAGTCCTTTGTTGGAGGCTTTGTTCAAGCCAGGAAGTCTGGGAATGCAGTTGCATTGGTGTTTTGGGGAGATGACATAGGATAACTTGTAGAATTAGCAGGTGCCCATCCTCTTGAGTCAAGAACAAGTGCTGCTCCACTTGTCCTATTTATATGTAAAAACATACCAGTAAATTGTGTTTTACATCTACATATCCCCCAAAACACCCTCAAAAGTGACAATGTCAAAATAAATTTTAAAATCATCTCCTCTGTTCCTCATCCAACATGGGTACAGTTGCTACTCTTATGAAATGCACTCTGAGTTTCTTTCTTGCTCTCCTCAGGAAAGGTTGTTAGCAATCCTTTGTAGAGAGGAGAGTGATGAAGCCATGCAGAAATCAGGATAACCTTTCTGCTCATTCTGCTCCCCACTGATGCTCTTGTTCAGATGGTGAATCAACCCTCAGCTACACCCCTCCATTTGGGCATATGAGATAATCTTGGTGGAAATGGCCACAGCCACATACAGCACAGCATGGAGTGCTCAGTAGCAGGCACACTTCACTGTATATTGTCAGTAGTTTCTGTGTACATAAATTTTTCTTCTCAAAAAAAAAAACCCAAAAAACAAAAAACCCAAACAAAATAAAAAACCCCAAACACAAAACAACCAAACAAAGAAAACCACAAAAACAAACAACAAACAAATAAAAAAAACCCAAACAAACAAAAACCCCACCGTGAAAACATAACTACAGCACAATTTCTCAGGAACTGCTCTGTCATAAAGGTGTGGAGTAAACCCTTCATACAGTCATGAATTCTGGGAATCTGAGTGGATTTCTCAGCCATGAAACAAAGAAACTTCAGGCTCATCTGGCTCAGTGCTCAGCACCATCCACAAGATGTTGCATGTTCTCAAACCCCATCAATTTCAATTGAGTTGAAAGGCCCCAGTTCCCATTATTCTTTTCCTGTTGGTAAATAGATTCCTGTCACCTCTAGTGAGTTTTGGGTCTCTATGCCCTAACTATAGAAGGCAAAATGTAGAGGCATTAAAGTGACTCTAAGTGCCTTTGTTCCTGCTTCATTCTCAGCCCTGACCATCCCTAAGGGAAGGTACAGCAGCCTTAGGGTGAGTAAAAATTATATTCTGCACACAAGTATTGCAAATTATTTAGGCACTGCTTTGTAAAACTGAGTATTTTTTTATGTTTTTAGCTTTTTTTTTTTTAATATTCTGGAGATTAGAGAAGAAGCAATATAGATCATTTGCAGTTCCTAAGAATTTACCACCACACTTTCCTATTTCTCTTACACCCTCTGAGAGTACCTTTAGTAATCTGTTTTCAGCTCTGTTTACTTTAGAATACTATTTAAATTAAACTGCAAAAGTAATATTGTAAACATTACTTGGTTCTACAGTGAATGCCCAGTACATGATTTAATTAGAGGTTTAGAGTTCCTTTAGAAATAAAGTTCCTGTGCAAATGTAAGCTTTAACAGTATAAAAGTATATACACATGTATGTAAATGTGCATGTGTGTATGTCCCTACTGTTAATACTATTTTTATTATTTTATTATTTCACTTTTTACTGTCTGTGGTTATTTCTTCCTTTGTTTTGGATTTTTCCTACTCTATTCTCCAGAAAAAAAAAAAAAAAAACCAACAAAAAACCCAAAACTTGTGATAATTGCTAGCAGAAAACATAACAGCTTTGAAATCTATTTTCTTCTCTTTTTAATCCTACTTTAATCCTTTAGAGCTATAAACCAAGGAAAATGCCTATTTTCTACTGTATATATTTACAGCTTATATTTTAAATAACTTTAGTGTTCTAGGATTTGCAATCACCATGATTTTCTACATGGACAAAAAAAAGAATATCAAAGTTTTAAGCTTCACAGGGAACAATTCAGGATTCTTTAATGTAGGATCCATATAAAAGAGAGCAGAACTGTTCTTTCTCCACTCCAGCTATTTGGCTCCTCTCTGCTATTGTCTGGCGTATCCTTACCTTCAGTTCCCAGGCAGTTACATTTAATAACTAAATGCACTGAGCCAATTATTAAATTCACCACCATGATCCTCCCAATACATGCAAATGATGGACAAATCTTAAAACCATTTCCCAAAGATGATAATTCTCTAATTTATGTGCATGTAAGAATTTGCCTTACACGATCTATAATTGTGATATAAAGAAAATTGTTAATAGAATATAAACAAAGAGTGACTATGAGCTCACAAACCATTTTCATCCTATCAGAGATAGAACTGTTCATGCCCTTATCTTTCTATTTGCCTCTTTTATGTGTATTAAGTAAAATGTACACAAGGAGAATAGGGAAGAGAGATGAAAAGACTCATTAAGCGATCACATTTTTGTGTCATTAAGGCATTGTTCTTTACATGTTCCCATTCTTTCTAGGAGAACAAAAAGAGAAAGGAAAACATTTCCTAATGTCCAATTTCATAGTGAGTATGTTGAATATGTGGGACATTTCATCTCTGGTTTACCTAGTCAAAAAAGACACTATATTCATGAAACATATCTTGAAAATTAATCCATTAATCCGTAGGCCTAAAGCTACAGAAGTATCCTCTTAGTAACTCCTCTTAGCTAACTCAAAGGAAGTGGACTGCCTACACAGCACTCCAAACCAGTCCTTAAAAGAAGAAAGTCTGGCATGGACTCTCTTGATTTTTAAATTTAGTTCCTCAGTCATATGTAGTCGTACATTTCATGACCCTGGAAGCTTCTCTTTTTAGAATCAAATTATCGAAACCTTCTGTTCCCAAAGACGTCTGTTTGTCTGATGTGGCCCTTCCTGGAGCACGTAGTGTCCTTTGTAATTAGGGGTTGTCCTCGATGTTGAACTGATATGTTTGTGCCAGTCAGGTTTTATCTGCTGGATAGCTGTTTTCCAGTATTTTCAGATTGCCAATCATATAAAGTTTTACACTGGAAGATTGAACACCTACTCAGATTTTTGAAGCCTATTGACAGAAGACTTCTTTTTAGCTGTCTGTCATGGACTGCTGAGAACAGCTTCCTCAGGGCTAAACAAACACAGCTACTTCAATTTCCTTTTCCAGCAAAATATGTTTCTACACTCTTGACCATCATAGGCGCTCTCTTCTGTGCCTTCTACCACTTAAAGGCAAACTTATTTTGTTCTAATTTTCTATCTGATTCTGGAATGGGAGTGATGACAGCTGATCCATGTGGAGAAATATCCTTGCTCCTTCTAGTTCACACTTGATAATGTTCAAAGATAAGCACCACATAGCTATTGAAATGACACCACTGACCTATAAAATGTTTGTCTATAAGATAAATAATATCTCTCACTTGATGGAAGGTTCAAGGAAACAAAAATCTGTGACTAAATATTGTGATTCACAGAACTACAATCTTCTTCCTGAATCTCTTCAGGAAACAAAGAGGAAGGCCTCCTTTTCTAAAAAGAAACCTAAAAATCTGTATGAGAAATCAAGTTAATTGCCTTTATCTGAGCATCATTTGTGTCTATCAGATAGTCACGTTTTACTTTTTGTTTGAGAAAAATTTCTCAGGTTTAGAAAAACAGTAAAAATGACTGAATGAAGTAAAGCCAATGAATTCCTGGGTGGATTTTCTGATAGCTAATGCAGGAGGAGTTTGGTCAGGATGCAAAATTGTATCAAACTTTCTATGCATAAACAATTTCTCTTGTCTTTAAACAGCTATAAATTTTCATGGTTTTGGGAAGAAATTAATATCACATTATTCTTCACATTTTTCTTAGATTTGGGTGCAAAACACAGAAAGAGATGTATGTAAGTGTACAGGCATACATCAAAAGGTGATATATACTCCTTGTTCTCAGGAAACTAGGCTAAAAATGTATCTGACTTTGAACAAATGAGAATAAAGTAATTCTATCTTTTAAAAAATACCACAAAAATAGCTTCTCAACTTCCCAACCAATTCTAAACCCCACAAGACTTAAAAATTTAAAATCCAAATGCCCCAACTGAACAAAGGATATAATCTGAAAAACTTTATTTTAGGGTTCATAACACACCAGTTCATTATGGCTTCTTTCTTTCAGCATGTGTTGTCATGGGTTTCAGCTGGTAACAGGAAAACACAAAACATGATGAAAAAAATGTAGTGAGAGGAGTATTAGCAAATTGGCACCGAGTCCTTTAAAACCCAGAAGAAAGCTTATCCTTTTGGCCACCCTAACGTGAAGAACAAAGTTACAGTGGTGTTTGGAGACCAGGTTTTAGCTGCCATCAATTGACATGGCTGCACAATGGAGCTCGTCTAGATGGAGCTTTGCCGATTTCCATCTGTAAGGGATTTGATTTTAATCTTCTGGTGCCTTACTACCATTATAGTGTTCTCCAACTGTCTCAAAATAAAAGACCTACTCTTTCCCTTTGGGTAACACAAAATGATTCCTTAATGTCTATGTGAACTATTAAATAAGTAACACCATAGAGAGAGTGGATCTGTCTTCACTGATCTTCTTAAACTCTCCTCTATCTGTGGGAATCACCAAAATGAGTTAGGATAACTGATTGAAATGTGATTCTTTCCAACATTTCCTTTCCATAACCTTGTAAATTATTATTTTTTTTTTCATTTCTGTTAATGTACTACTTCATAGCTCAGAAAATCTTGCCCTTTATTTTCTAAGCAGTTACTTGAGTATTACCCTTTGGATATATTTATTTATTTAATTATAAATCCTCTCTGTGCTTCTAGTCTTTATTTCTTTTTCTTTTTATTTACCAGTAGGGAGACTTAGATAGGCTCAGTTTTCTTAATCCTCTTTATAAATTTAAAAAAAAACCAATTAAGTCTGCAGAAAGTCTTATTTTTCTGATGGAAAAGAAAATCAGGCTTCCTGCAACATAATAATGCTTTGCACTTCTATAGACCCTTTTATCTGAGGTTCTCAACTAGCTGTAAAACATGCATTCATTAATTAAGCCTTGAAAGAGCCAAGAGACAAAACATTATGCCTAGGCTGCAGATAGGTAAACTCAGAAAAAGAAATTCCTTGTTTTTATGGAAGTAACCCAGATTTGAGAAGTGGGACTCAGAAGCCCTAATTTCTGTATGACATGTTTTAGTTTCACGTGAAGTCCAGTCCCGTACTGTTTTAATTGGCACAATTCAATGTTTCTTCTAGAGCCAACAATAAAAAAAGCCCCTTTATTATGTTGTTATCCAGAATGTTCCTAAATCACAGCCTCATTTCTCAATGAAAAGACTGTCACGCAGGTTCTCAGTAGGTATAAACTGCTGTAATTTGACTTTAACCTACTGAGATCTGGCAGCGTCCCAGGTAAGATGAGTCTGCCCTTAAGTCCACATATATGATAGACATGTGCATGATAGACAATGGCTTTGTGTTTTCCAGCTACCCTGAAAACAGAACACAAACAAAACTCTATTGGCCATCTAAGAATAATGTTGGAGGGCCAAGTGAATTATATGTTCTAATAACTGGGTATAACTCTGTAGCAATATCAGGAGAGAGAGAGAAGAGGAAACTTAAGTTTTACTTGTCCATCTTAAGAGAACAGGAAAGGGAGGAAGACAACAAAAATAAACAGGTAGATAGTGTAAAAAAAAAAAAAGAAGGAATAACTGCTGTTTGTAAATTAAATTAAAAGCAAAATTCATAGGGCAGATATAATTTCAGCACCATGCTATAGAAGGTTCAAGGGAACTCAGCTTCATACTATAGCTGATCTGAAGGAACACACTTTCAAGAAGTTACTAAGGAAACAAGGTGGCTTGTTTCATATCCAGCTCCTTTATATTCATTCCAAATTTTTCTTGCAGTAGGATTAAAAAGAATATTTATACAGATTTTTAAATTTAGTGATGGATTGAAGTCCAAAGCCTGTAGGAGATTAAAAATTAGGTTTCAATTTCAGAACTAATTTCACTAGGGTTTTGAAATGTTTCAATTCATTGGTAACAGGATTTACTTCATTAACTGTAGATTTCCAAAAGTTAGACATCTGAGTTGTTCAGGCTCAACCTCTTCAGAGTCCAATAGAGAAACAGGCACTTCAAGGAAGAACTGTACTTGAACAGGTGCTTTCATCTGAAAGTGCCTGTTTCTCACCCCTGAGTATGAAAGGAGCCTTGGTGGGTTAGCTGAGTCACACACAGCAAAATTAAAAACATTTTCAGGGAGACAAACCTCAGCCTCAACTTCCATAATAGGCATTCGTGTACACTCATAACAAACAGCCTTTGCTGGTGGAATGAAACTACCACCAGCCCATGGACGTGGTAAGAATAATTCATTTCTATGCAGAGGCTCTTAATTGAATCATCTTGTCCAAAATGAGGAACCGATTAACAATCTAGAAGACAAATGGCACCACAAAAAGATAAAGCTCATGATAGTTAAGAAGGAGGAAGAGAAAATAAAAGAATTCATAAATAAGGCTTCAGAAAGAAATATTTCAATAAATTCAGAGAATTAGACAATAGTATGTTATGAAAGAAAAGTAATAGGGAAGCTTATTTCTTTAAATAAACAATAGAAGAAGAAAAAGTAATTCTAATACGGAGGAAGAATAGAAACTGTAGCAAGGGATAAGATTTCCTACACCAATACGCATCTACTGACCTTAAATACAGAAAGGAGGAAGGAACTGGGAAGAAATTTCAAAGCCAGCTTGGGCTGATGTCTATTTGTGCTATTGATGAAAATATGACAAACATTCCCTCATTCTTTGCAACTTCACTTGTGCTTTCCGCATGACGCCTTTTGAGCTGATCCAAACCAGCCCCTGAGAAAAGCTGATTACTCTTCCCTCAGATCAACAGGTTGATCTGGTTCAACTGCAATGGTCCTGACTTGGCATGTGTTGACCGTAACACCTCACTGTATAAAGTCTATAAAGAGAAAAGCATGAGATTATAAAGGCAGACTGAAAAAGAAACAAAATTGCACAAAAGCAACCATACAACAAAAGTTCAGAAAATATGATAATATGAAGAAAAAGGGCCAGAAAAAAGCCCATGCTCATCCTGCCAAAGAGAAATTTGTTCAATTAAACCCTATTAAGATTAATTTTTGTTTGTTGGGTTTTTTTTTTTTCAACTAATTTGCTATTGGAAGCAGCTGCTTTTAGGCAGCTAATAAAATTTATGTTGTTGGATGGTGGACAAGGAGTGTAAAATAGTGAAAGTTACAGGGCATTATTTGTATTCATATAAGTATATGCCACTCATTTAAACAAATTTGCTTAAAAAATTCACAAGATTATCCTAATATGCCATTTAAACAAGTATCATATACTTATATGCATACTGGTATGTATTCTGCTTTTAAGTTGGTTGAATATCACATCAGCATCCGTGAAGGACTTTGAAGCGGTTTCAGTCATTTTCATTGAAAACTTAGAGAGGAGTGTACCAGAAAAATGGAAGAAAGCAAACACTGCCCCATGTTTAAAAAGAACAGAAAGGAGATACATGAAAACCACGTCATATACATATATAAGTCCTCAATGGAAGTGCATTTATCTAAAATGTACATGTGTGTATGATATGCATGAATCACCTGCTTGTACAATGAATTTGTTTTCTCAATAAATTAACAGTACATAAAGATATAACTATATTTACTTATATATTATAACCTAAAGAAACTGATTATGCAATTGTTCTAATATTCTACCAATATTGTGTTTGATTTTTGAATTCTCTGCAATTTAACAATTAATGCAGCAAAAAAATGGAGCTTTGTTTCAGTGATATTAAATATCTTTTTGTGAGAGTGTGTGTGTGTGTGTGTGTGTCCACCTACACCTCACAAAAGCAGAGAATTCATATTGCTTGTGGATAAGCGAATCCCCAGTTTGTCAGTATCTGACAAGTGTTTGGCACTTTTCAATTTAAAAACTTCTTCTTTGTGAATTTTTAAACAAATTAGTTGAAACAAGTGACATATAAATAAAAAATAATTATTTTTCAACCTCTTGGTGTATTTGTCAAGATTATTCTCAGCTTTGAGGCACCTTCAAACAATGCAGAGAAACAGAAACCCCTATGAAGATCTCCCAGAGAAGGAACAAATTCTATACTCAGAAGCAGGTTAGACCCATCAGTATGATGCTTTAGTAAAGGCTTTTTTGTAATCCTAGTTAGCAGACTGGCATAATGTTTTCTTATCATCCCCACATTTTTTTTTAAGGCTCTAAATTTCCTTTCTGGATAGCACCACAACATGCTTTTCACTTGTATAATCTCCCAGTGATGCAGATCTACCCACTGCACAACACCACATTGGTTAGGGTAGATGTTGTGTAAAGAAATGAGGACAAAAGGACCATTATTCTTCCTCTCTGCTCAGGAGAAAAGCCAGGCCCTGGCAGAGAACAGCACTTCTCTGTCTCCTGGAAAATCAATAGCAGTCTTGGAAACGGAGGCTGCACAACAGTTGAGTCTCAGTCCAAAGTCTAAAGGAAAATAAAACAATAACAAACTCTAGTTTTTCTCCCTGACATTTTCCTTTGACACAAAGAAATTACTCCCATTTATTGCAACTCTGTTGCTGACCTTGGAGTTGAACCCAGCTCCTACACAAAACCCCCTGAATCTTCCCCTTTCAGGTACTTTTGGCCTGCACCTCTAATTCATGCTTTGACACTGATTATTCTTTACTGATGTGTTGACTTTTCTTTTCTGATTTGTTTGGATTTAAATTGTAAGTTATTCCTCAAACATGGCTTTTGCTGGCACTAAATTTGACCTATTGTTCTGATTCTGACACATTTGGGCAATAAAGTGTAGGAAGTGTATTTTAAATTTCAGTACCTATCCTACCAATACCCCTAGGTGCTGGATGCAAAGGGAGTAACTACCTCTATTTATTTCCTTTTTTTGTACTTCAAGAAAAAAAAAAAGTCCATCTTAAATTAGTAGCTGGGATGGCTGTTCTCTGCATTTTCTCTCCCCATGCTTTCTTCCCTCCCTCCTTCATACTTTCCCCTGTTTCCTTTTACTTTTTTTTCCCCCTGCAATCTGTTGTTTTCTTTTACTTTTAGAGATAACTATGGTAAATAAATACAGATTTAATCTTTAAATCCACTATCAAGAGAAAATGTATAGTCCAGGTGAATGGGGGAAAGATAGACAAGAAAGAGAGTGGGAAATATAAAGAAAAGAAAAAAATCAGTCTGCCGATCAAATCTTTCATTTCCAAACAGAAATAATTACAGTGATGGTCAGTGGGGAGATTTGGGCAATTTATAGTGGTATAGAAGGAAGTTCCTATCAACAATACTTGATATTCAGGGCAAGCTGCAGAACTACAAGTCCTGAAGCATTGCCTATAATCTTTATTTCATTTTTAGATGTTATGCTGTAATAAAATGTAAAAAGGGAATACATAAAAAGTTATAGAGGTGGGAAAAAACATGGTTTGAAGTTGTATGGCATTTCTTGACAGGGCATGTTCCTAAGGATATGCAGAGAATAACAAATGCTATTTGAAATAAGTACAATAGAGATCTGAAACTAGATTGAAAACCCAAGTCAATTTTCCTGAGTGTCATTTGATTAGCTTTCTTATATAGAACTGAAGCTTAAACAATGCTGGGGATTCAGTGTGGAGAGGTGCTTGGGAACACAGTGAGAAATGGGTTACTCCTACCAATTTCATTTCTGTAGCTTTACAACATTATCATTGCACATTGTTTCAGTGTTTTTGCAATAATCCATAAATGAAGCAATGTCAGAGAGAATTTGATTGATAGCTGGGAAAACACAAAAACTGTGAAAGTTATTTCTATGCTCTCTCTCTCTGTCTGTCACTGCCTTCTGGGCAAGAGATGTTACCAGTAGCTGTATGAAATAGCTGGAATCTATTGCCTGGCTGTGTATATGGGAAAACACTAACGAGTTTGTGGATATTGCTTTGGACAACAAAAGGTGACAAATATGCATGTACCATATTTGACTTGTGGATTGGTTTGAGTGATTTATGTTGGTGGTGCTTTTTTTTTTTTTTTTTTTTCAGGTATTGCTTGCATTTTATCTCCTAATTTAGCAAAAGGTGTCTTGCTCTCTTGCAACAAAATTAACCTTTAACTTGGTTTTCACCTTTGGAGAATTCTAGGTTGAGAATGAGTGCACAGACAACATTTTGATTTGCATCTTAAATAAAGAGGTCCTTCAGAGCTCAGATTTGAGCTTTGTATGTTTATACACACATGTAGAGCTCTCGCAAAGGAGTGAGATAGGCAGAAAATTCATATTGATACTAAGATATGCTGATCACTGTTTCTTCTATAATTTCTCTATTTGTCTATTTTTCTTGTTATTTTATTGTTCAAATCCTCTAACTGTTCTTCAAACTTAGATTACTTTAAAAAGGCAATTTGCCAGATACCATTTTTCTTTTTTCATTTTATTTTTTTATTTTTTTCTTTCTTTTCTTTATTTCTTTCTTTTTTCTTTGCTTCTTTCTTTTTTCTTTACATTTCCAGCAAAGAAGTATTCTCTGAGCCTGTGTTTTATGTAAGAGTGAACACCCAGAAACTCAATGGAGATAGCAACAGAGATGGTTCTAAGAGGGCCAGGGTGATTCCAGCTGTCCCTTAGGAATACTGCACTTTGAATCCTGCACAGGGGATGTTTGAAGCTACAACATTCTTCATAGCTTTAGGAAAAAAAAATACTGTTTTAGGAGGTATTTTATGCTACTAACATTATTTCACTCTATTTTTTTACCCTCTCAGAACTCTGTCAATCTCTCTGTCTCTCTACATAACCTCGTAATAATGGAGTGCAAACCAGCCTCTGTTTGAAAAGTGTTTGAATTCCCATACAGTTCCCAAAATGCATACTCTGGAAGCAGTGCAATGTACTTAAATCGTGATCATGAGAAGTGACACAACATTCATAAGTTGTAATTGTTCCTCTTTGGGTTGATCCACTTCTGTTCTACCATTTGTACATACCATGGCCTCCCCTAATGTGTGTTAACAAAAATTGCAATTCATGGTGTGTGTTATGGCACACATTGTGTTTAAGTACTGAATGATGACAGACTTGGTGGGCTTCCACTGCAAATATTGCCCATGGGGAAAAGTTGCTTCTGAGGCTGTGGTAAGTAGTCTCAAAATACTATTTGCTTTCCTTTTCTTCAGGATTTATTGCATTTTATAATGTATTATATATTTTATTCAAAGAAGTCTTTCTAGGGATAAGGACTTCAGTACATAACAACAGCTCCCTTGAGTGGGAGATTTCAGGGCGACCTGCCAGCTCTTCTTGCTGCAGATGTCAGGCCATCTGGCTGCCATCTCTGGGGCAGGACACATCAAGGGAGTTGGCTGGCGCATCTCCCCAGCAGGAGTTACTTGGTAGGGGTAAAGAGGGGAGGGGAGTGTGTGAGGATGTGTGGAAAAAATATAGCAGACTACTGTCATGGGAAGTTTGTGAGTGAGACTGGTTTTATGTATATATTTATGTAAATAGATAGAAAGACAGGTGTACTGAGAGACATTACTTCCAGCGAAGATTATTCAGGGTTAAAAATGAGCTTGGGTAACTTGGATAGGAAAGACATCTCATTCGTGGCATTCAATATTTCTAATGTTTCCATTCCATCCTTTTGTTTATTTTCTTTCTTTCTTACGACCATGAAGATAATGTGCGCAAGAAGGGTGTGTGAATTCTGGTGGTTTTTATGAACATGGGTACCACTGAATATGTTTGAATGGACAGCCATCTGTTGTCAAAAGAGGTACAAATCTTCCTCTGAGCTGGAATACTGGATAATAATTAACTTAGATAAACTGAGTTAACCGCACAAAGAGTTGGGGTCAACGGCTCATTGTCCACGGGAGAGCAGTGATGAGTGGTGTCCCTCAGGGGTCAGTGCTGGGGCTGACACTGTTCAACGTCTTTGTTGGTGGCAAGGGACAGTGGGATCGAGGGCACCCTCAGCAAGTTCACTGACAACACTGAGCTCTGTGGTATGGTCAACACACTGGAGGGAGGGGATGGATCCAGAGGGACTTTTACAAGAGGTCTTGCTAGAGGGGGAGCACCATGTAAACAACATGAAATTCAACACAAAGTGTTGCACAATCCCAGACACACCTACAGGTTGGGTGGGAAAGTGATTGAGAACAGCCCTGCAGAGAGAAACTTGGTAGGTGATGGTCGATGAAAAACAACTTGAACTGGCAGTGAGCACTTACAGCCCAGAAAGCCAAATGTATCCTTGGGCTGCATCCGAAGGAGTGTGGGCAGCAGTCGAGGGAGGGGATTCTCCCCATCTACTCTAGTCTTGTGAGACCCCATCTGAATAACTGACTGCGGTTCTGGTGCTCTCAAGATAGAAAGGACATGGAACTGCTAGAACAAGTCCAGAAGAGGCCACAAAATTGGTAGGAGGACTGGACATTGTCCCCTATGAAGACAGGCTGAGAAAGTTGGGACTGTTCATCCTGGAGAAGAGAAAGTTGAGTAGAAAACTTAGAGGAACCTTCCAGTATCTGAAGGGGCTGCAGGGAAGCCAGAGAGGGACTCTGCATCTGTAGTGGATAGGAGAAGGGGGACTGGGTACAAACTGAAAGCGAGCAAATTTAGGTTAGATTTTAGGAAGAAACTCTTTACTGTGGAGGTGGTGAGACACCCGAACAGATTCCCCAGGGAGACTGTGGGTGCCCCAACCCTGGAAGTTTTCAAGACCAGGTTGGATAAGGCCTTGAGCAACCTGGTCTAGTGGGAGGTGGCCCTGCCCAAGACAGGGAGCTTGGAACTAGATGATATTTTAAGGTCCCTTGCCATCCTTAACATTCTATGGTTCTATGATCTTCTACCCAGATAGGTACAGCTTGAAAGAAGAGGATGGTGGAACCTCAGGAATCAGACCTTTCTGTTTTTTTTTCTACAAGGATGAAACACTGGCTGTTGCTAAAAAAACCTGAAAGCCAAGGACAGTGGTGAAGATGTAATTTTATAAATGAAGATATGGCCACCAAAAATTGAATCTTTGATGCTTGGAAGCTGACTACAACTTCCTGCAAGAGCTTAAAAAAAACCCATCAAACAGAAACACCCCACCATCAACAGCAACAACAAAACCCGGTTAGGAAGCAACAGGAATGCAACTTTAGTGGATAATTTTTGAGAGGACCCTAGCAATGGTGAAATATTGAAGTATCTGAGTAATGGCTTATGAATCCCAGTCCAGGGGTCTAGGACAGGGCAAATGTGCATAGCACACATCTCAGGAATGAAAAAGGGGTCAGATCAGTAATTATATATTAAGATTTAAGTCTTCTACTCAAAGGCTGAAGTCTGAGTCTTGGTACTGGGTACTGACATTCCTCCCTAAGTAATTCTTCTGCAAGCAAATAAGTAACAGCAGGATGGAAGATCTACCTTTGTCATTGTTTATTCAGAAATGAGCTGTTATCCTACCTTAAGCTGATCTCTCAATATAAATTGTATAGGAAGTGCTTCACTTCCCTGAGCTGAAAATGTTGATGCTACCACAAAGACAACCTTAGTGTGTTCTTTGAGAACTGATATAGGGTAATGAACTACTGGGAATAAAGCTGGCATGCTGAGAGATTATCCCTTTGGTGATCAAGATAGGCTCATGACTTTTTCTCTCCTGCCACTGTCTGCCTTCCTTTTCAGAATTGGGAAGGGACCGATATCCCATCTCCCTCAGTGCCATTGTTACACTTAGGTAGACAACAAGGTTAAGATCAGAATGTGACAGAAGTTTGGTTTGTTGTTGTTTTTTTTTTTTTTTTTTTGCCATGGAGATCCCACCTGCATGGAATAATCAAAGAAAACAGGAATAGAGCCCTGAAAGAGATTCCTGCAGTCAGTACCTGCTTACTGAGTCCAGTCCTTTGTTCTCATTGGCAGATGTGTAATTTCAGGCAAATTTGCCTCTCACCTGTATCTTTTATGTAAATTTCTTAATGAGGTTAGTCAATCAAAGGATGTGATAAGATTTCATGCACCATGTACAAGTCCAAGGGATGGAAAATAATGTGTTCAGATGCCACATAAGGAATGAACATGGCATCTAAATAGAAAGAGTGAAAAACGGAAAATAAAAAAAACACTTACACATTCTGTTAAGAGAAGCTAAAAGCATTTATGTTTCAGGTATCCACCTGAGTGGGTTTTTTCCTTTAAATGTTGCCCTTATGCAATCACTCAAGAAGGGTTTGGGGCAGGTTTTTTCCCTCATTTAATTTTTTGATGCCATTGAAATGTTCGCTTGTCTTTGCTTCAATTCACATCTCTTCCTTGCTCTTCTTTCTTCTACTTTATCTCTCTTAAAAAATTCTGCCCTTGTTTAAAATACAACAAACAACAAATGATAGCTAGAATTAGTCAAGTGTGCTTTAAGACCATGAGGCACTATCAGCAAATGCAATCTGTCCTCTATAGACCTAATATCCGTGGAGATGAAACAAAATGTTGTTTACTGAATCAACACTAACCACAGCATGGCCTGCATGGGGGAACCAGGCACACATTATTGCAGAGGCTAAAGAGTGTAAAACCACTGATCCTGCAGTTACAGGGTCATAAAATCCTGCTTTCTGTGAAAAGCGTTTAATAGTGGGCATTTTTAATACCTCCTCTCTGGGAGACACAAAATACAAGGGACCTTGAATAATTACTCAGTATAAAATACTGGGAGTAAACTTCTGTCAACAAAGCAGATGGTCCTCCCCCTTCCTCTGACACCCCCTGAATCCTCCAGCCTCGAACATACAAAGTGTGTTCTGACAATTTGACAGTTGATAAGGAAAAGACATTTACCATTAACTCTAAATAGGAACAAGGAGCACAAAATGAGAATACGGCCCTTCGATGAACATAAGTGTGAGTTCCAGTCAGCTGATCCCGGTTGTGCTTTGTGAAACGGGACTGTTTTGTCTGTCCCTGTGTGTGCTATTTTTGATGGCAATAAATAGAGCTTAACTGAATAACATTTCAAATGGGTTGCAAGCTGCAGTTTTATTTGAGGTTGTGGTTGCTTTCAGTGCTGGGCAAAGGCATAAGCCCTGTGCAACCTTCACATCTATATGTTGAGTTTGTACAGCACTTTCTCGATTTGTGTGTGGTACAGAAAAAGGTTATCAGTTGCCTTTACTGTAATGAACCACTTCTGGTTGGAGATCATGCACAAAAGAATAGAATTCTTCTTTCAACCTTTATAAACAGTGCAATTCATTTAGTTTAACTGATGGCAGGTTGAATTTATGATGCTGAGTGTGAAAGAGGTAAATCCCACACTGTCCCTACTGTCTCAGAAAATATAAAAAAATAAATATATATATATATATATTTATATTTTGTTTATAAAATTCTTCTTGAGGATTTACTAAAATAATTTTAAATTTAAAAAGAACATTCTCACACTTGTTAGACAAGGCTACTTTGGTGCAAATGCAAATAATAAGTGAATATCAGGTTTCATATTAATCTCAGCTCATGAGAGATACGAGGCAGTTATAATCACCAACAATATTAAACATATTACAGAATTGGGTACAAAATGCTAACCTAACTAAATAAAATTCACTTCTAAGAATTCAGTCCCACTCACCTGCTCTAAGTCTGTCATCAGATGAAACTGTCCTTCAAAAATATAGTCAATAATCATAAGAAATACAGACCCGCTCCTTTCTTCACTTGGGGAAATGTTTCTTTTTCTTCATAGCATGGATTTATTCTATGTATATTTATTCTGTGTATTCCTGATTATTGTTGTTGCTGTACTGGTGATTATAGTTATGTTTCTGCAGGGTGGTTAAGTCACTGCTCAGCTCAGCCTGTGATGGTTGATGGTGTTCGGGCAGTGGATCACTGGCTCCGTGTTTCCATGTTAACGCAAGATGATTCCCACCTTTGCTGGTTCCAATGAGGACAGCATCATTACACCAGATAGCCATCTCAGAGTCAAGAAATCCATACTTGTTGAAAGGATGTGTCACCTGTTCTAATTTTTCAGTACGTCTGTATCATTGGTGGGTCTGTAACACCACAGACTGGGAAGTCTGCAGCACACATCTGAGCACCTGAGGGAGCTGAGGGTGCTTATTCTGCAGTAAAGGAGGCTGGGAGGGAACCTCATCTCTCTTTACAAGTCCCTGGAAGGAGGTTGTAGCCATGTGGGTACTTCTTCTCCAAGGTAACAAGTGACAGAACAAGAGGAAACAGAGTCAAGTTGCACCAGAGGAGGTTTAGATTAGATATTTGGAAAAAGTATTTCACTAGATGGCTGGTCAGATGTAGAAACAGGCTGCCTAGGGAAGTGGTGGAATCACTATCCTGGAATTGTTCAAAATGTGTGTGAAGGTGGCATTAGGAATGTGGTTTAGTACTGAACACATTTGTTATACTGGTTAACAGTTGGACTCTGATCTTAGAAGTCTTTTCCAACTTCAATAATTCTAAGAATTTATGGTTATGAAGACCTGCATTTTGGATGCCTACTTTTGTTTCAGTCTGAAGTAAAAGGAAACAGTTTCATAAGAATGTGATATGAATGTGGTAGGGCATTTGTGATTTGCTGAGAGTTTTGAATCATTTGTGTTCTGAGTCATATTTCAGTTCCTGTATCTGTGGCTGGAGAATTTCTGCAGAATTAAAAAAAAAAAAAAAAAAAAAAGATATTGTCATTCTAATGTTATTCAAATGCTGAGTCAGAAAAAAACAATGTGAAACCAAGACTTGTCTTTTATTTCTGAAGAATTACTCAAGTGTTGCAGGATGTAATGGAGAAATGGGTTTCATCCTTTGTATACAACAGCACAATAATGGAGCAGAAATAAGGCCAAGACCTCAACTCCACGAACTGTAATGTTGTTATACCAATGCACAAAAGCTGAGACTCTCTTTGCTGTTGACTGCACTGTATGTGCAATGATTTTAAGATTAGCCATTTTTAATAATCTGCATACACACAAAAGCACAGTACTACAGGGATAGCATTTTGTAATTATGCTCTTCATCATATAGCAATCCTGTCTGAATAATGTCAGATTGCAAATGGATCTAATCCTGTATGAAGAGTTTCTTCAATTTTGAATTATGCTACATTATATTGCAGAGACTTTTGAAACAGAGGGCTCAGTCTTTGAATAGGGGTGTCTTTATTCAGCATTAACAGGTGCAGTTGATTGGTGCAGGTATCTACTGACTACAAGTTGTGAGAGAAGAACTGTGACACTGAAGTGGAAAGATGCTGTGTACAAACCTACTGGTGACAGTATCATTTGGCTTAAATATAATGTGGCTGTGTCTTGAGTAATGGCCCATTCTCCTTTCCTATTCAGGAAAATCAAAAGCAGCACTATGAACTCAGTGGAGTTACAATTACACATGAAGCAATGTGCATTATTGACAGTTTTTCAGTAGTCAAAGCATCAGTGAGGAAGTTTTTCAGAGCACAAAAGGAAATATAAAAGAGTAACCAAGAGATGGGAAAAAAATAGTAAAAAGACTTTTAATTTGACATAGGAAGGCTTTATGCCATTAAATGTAATTATATCAACTCTTCACATTTCAAGAGGTATCTCGGATGTATCATAACTGTACCTACTGGTAACTGTCTATAAGCAGTATATAAACACAAGAAATTCAGAATAATTTAACTGTCTAAATCCCAGAGATCTAGAAATCGAGGGGTGAAAATAAAAAAAAAAAAAATCCTCAAAACAACAACAGCAAAAAATAATTGCTTAAAGTGGATGAAGGGAAAGACAAGGATGGAAGGAAAGACAAGGAAGAGAAATGATCATTTCAACCACACATGAACACACCAGTGATTTCCAGGAAAATTTAATTTAGCACACAAGAACATAAACACCCCCCCTTCTGGGCTCCTTAGTACAAGAATTCCTGGAGTAGGTCCAATAATTGGTGACAGAGTTGATTAAGGATTTGGACCATCTCTCCTGTGAGGAAAGGCTGAGGGAGCTGGGGTGGTTCAGCCTCCAGAGAAGACACAGCTGAGAGGGGACCCCATCCCTGTGTGTCCCTGTCAGCAGGGAGGGCTCCAAGCAATGGCACCAGAGGAACGGGCAGGGACTGATCCCAGGAAGTTCCATCTGGACAGGAGGCAGAATTTCTGTCCTGGGCAGTGACTGAGCCCTAAACAGATTGTCCAGAGAGGGTGTGGAGATCACTCCTCATTTCTGGAATATCTGGGATATTCCAGAACCCTCTGGACACAATCCTGTGCTGGATGCTCTGGGATAGCCCTGCTTGAGCAGGGAGTTGGGACCAGATGACCCCCACTGTGACCTATTCATGTTTTTAGTGATACTGAAGATGAACATTGCTATTCTGAGAGGCAGCTACTGAACACCCAGTTCTGTCATCTTGTTTAATTAAACAGAAACCACTGGTTATCATTTTGATCTCACATCCCAAGACCCATGGGACAAGACCCTAGAGTGATATCTACATATTAACTTTTGCACTGATAGCAGGTGGTAGACTTGTGATTCATTTACTGTCTCTGAAGACATTCATCCCAGAACATTCATTCATAGCAACCTTGAATTGGCTGGGGGAGACATTTTTGGCTAGAAAGTATCTCAGGGACAATAGGCATAAATAGCATCATGAGGACAATAAAATATCTACTATTAGATCCCTTAGACTTCTTTCTTCCTGAAGTTTCTATGTGTCTGAAGGAGAATGCGAAGGACTTCATACTCTCATCTGTGTCAACCTTACACCATCAGGTGATCCCCTTCTGCTACAAAGTCCCTGCCTTGTTCCTCCAGCTCATTCTTGTGATGTTCTGCACTTCATGACCAGCATAAAGATGCACTAGGGTACTGTTTCTGTATATAAGCTGTCTTATTCCTTCCTAATGAAAAGTTTGATATAAAACAAGGTATAAGGCAGACAAGTAAGATGATTTGTAGAAATTGCAGTAGTGCCTAAGATGGCAGTGGTCTCCACACACACATTTCTATGGTTACAGACTGATAAAAAAATGACTAAAATTCATCAAGTGCTTCTATAAATCTCTTTACCAAAACAGCAGTGCAGGAGCCTCCCAGGAACTGTAACACTACAGATGAAAAAGCTTAATCTTTCCCCACACTAGCCTGCAGCTAGACCACCACAGTAGGTGGTGCTGTGAGAAGAGTCGATTGGCATTTCGGTCTCTACAGGGGGAATAAGTAACAAAAAATTACCATCCTTCACTTCCCTGCCCCCACTAACCTTTCAAAAGTAGTTTTTAGAGCTCCTGAAATGTTCAAAATAAGAAAAGTCTTTTTTTCTACCTCCTCACCTCTCCCAACAAGGAAATCCATAATGGAATTATTTAGTTCCCAGTACAGATTTCAAGTTTTCACTATGAAAGCAGTAAAGGAAATACAAGGAAAAAGGGGAAAAAAGTAAAAAAGAAGGAATCACAAAGAATCACAGGATAGTCTGAGTGGGAAGAGGCCAGAAGGATCATAGAGTCCAGCTCTTAAGTGAATGGCCCATATGGGGATTGAACACATGTTCTAGATGTTTTTAGCACCAAGGTCTAACCAAATGAGTAAGAAAGAAAGAAGAAAAGTCTGAGGGTAAAAAATTGAAGAAAAATCTTAGGGTAAAAAAATAAAGAAATAAACCAAAGCCATGAAGACATTTTAAGGAATAAGCATTGCAGCAGAGAGATTACAACAGTCAATAAAATGTAGACAAAGAAAGGTACACAAGCAAATTAAACTAGACTAATTTTTCTACATCTTCGAGGAGAGAAAGAGATATTATGATTAGAAAACCACAGCAGAGAAAATGGGGTTAATACAGCATCTACACTAATTAAATACAGTAAAACACTTGACAAAGAATGGAGTTTTTTGCAGAACAGGAAATCACTGAAAATATCAGCTGGCTAGCTTTTTGTGGAAAACCATTAGTAACTTTATTTATTAGTGTTTTCTTTATATATATGTGTGTGTGTATATATCTGGTTTTATATATATATATATATATCTGTATATATATCTGTCTTGTCCCACAACATCGATTTTTTTGAATTACGTATAGATAACTCCTAACCACATTTCCATATGGACACCAATTCATTTCTGACTGGTTTCTGAAGGCTTCTTTTCTAGAGATAGAATTAGTTTCTAGCCTCAGAAAGAGTTCTGGCATTGGAACAGTCTGGCAAATAATGAGCCAGAATTGCCTCCAATGAAGAAATTCCTTGCTGTGAAATCCAGTCCCTGATGGAACAGATTACCTACCAGCCTAAACTAGTTGTCTCTCTAATGATGTTTTGATTTCATACAGCACTCTTTATCAGAAATCCCAAGAGTTGCCTGAAGAAATCACTTAGTGTTCCCAAAACCAGGAACACATATACATACAAGTAATTAAGAACAACTTGGTTTTATTGTTGTTTTATTGTCTTGTTCTGCTGTGTTTTTTTATTTAAAAGAAAAGAGAACATATTTTACATTAATTGCTCTTATACAGAGAATAAAACCTTCACCACTGTGTACCCATTATTGTCCATTAATTTTTTTCTCATCTGATCTCTCATATTTTGTTTCCTTCAGTGGTAGTTCTTTGTGTCAGTCTATATTCTTATGAGGAACTCCCCATGAGTGAATGATTTTAACCTCAGTTGAACCTTATTGATTTCAATCATATTCTATACAGAAATAATTCCCATAAAACCATGAAAATTTACCGTGCCTGCATTCTGAGGCAGGCTCCTTATATTTAATAGTGCTCCTTGGTGACTGGAAACCAAGTTTGTCAATCATTGATACAATAAAGTAATTTCAATAACAAAAAAAAGGCAAAGATGTGCAAAAGCCACAGCATTTTCTATCTATTTGTCTTCACCAACACTGTTCAAAGGGCCAAGAAACAGATTTGGAGTCTTTTCCTTACATATTTTGCAGAGGTATCTCAAAAAACTCAGAGCCAGACAAGCTGGTTGATAATCTGAAGAATGCTTACCTCAGTCGTCCCTTGAGGTATGCTCAATGTCCTCACAGGAGCACATTTGCTTGTGGAAATTGAAACTCCTCAGTGTAAATCATAAAATAAGAGAAAATAAGTAATAAAATAAAGATCTTGACTATATCCTCTGCATAGATTCTAGCTCCTAGGCAGTATTCCTCTTAATAGTACAGTCTGCCACAGTCTCACGTAGATTTTTTTCTGCTGCGTAAGAAAGCACCATGTTGTATACAAAATGTCAGCTCTTGTATATCCTTTACCCAAAGATATCCATGTTCCAAAATAAAAATCTGCTTTTAAATTGCTGATAAAATTGTCTTATTTTCTTCATTCCTCTACTGTGTGTTATACACTATTAGACTAAAATTTTTAATGAACTCACAGGTTTCTCTTTCAAGATATAAGAGAAAAAAAAAAAAACAAACCAAAAAAACAACAAAATAAATGAAAAACCCCTAATAAAACCAAGAATATCTGCTCATGACAAGGAGCAGTTTCTATTTGGAACAACATTTAGTTACAACTTTTTTTCTCATAACTGGATGTGGGAAAGACATTTTTGGCTGCAATTGGAGTTTCTTTTGTGGGTTTATTTATTTGGTTGATTCTTATTTTATTTTATCAATGTGTACAGGGGAGGGTGTCAACAGGATAGAGCCAGGCTCTTCTTGGTAGTGACACGAAATAGGACATGAGGCAATGGGCAGAAACAGGCACACAGGAAGTTACAGCTGAATATGAAGAAGAGCTCTGCTGCGAGAGTGACTGAGCACTGGAATAAGCTGCCCAGAGAGGCTGAGAATTCTTGTTCCCTGGAGATGTTAAAAATCTGTCTGGGCACAATCCAGAGTAGTATGTTTTGGGGGACACTGCTTGAGCAGGGAACTTGGACTCAAAGACTTGGTGTGTCACTGAATCTGGGACAATATGTACAAATTGCTGTAGCAAGCTGGGGGTGGGTCTCTTCTCCCAGGCAACTAGTGACAGGACAAGAGGACATAACAACAAGCTGTGCTAGGAGAGGTTCAGACCAAACATGAGGAGGAAATTCTACATGGAAAGGGTTGAGGAAAGTTGGAATAGACTGTGCAGAGAGGTGGTGGAGTCACCATCCTGGAGGTGCTCAAGAAATGACTAGATGTGGCACTCAGTGCCATGGTCTGGTTGGCAAGGTGCTGATCTGTCAAAACTCAGGCTTGATGACCTTAGAGGTCTTTTCCAACCTAAATGATTGTGTGATTCTGTGAAATAAAAGGCCCACTCGAAGCTGGGATAAATGGTGCAACTCTTTTTTCTTCAGTGATATTCATCATGATTTGGGAAATAATAATTGTGGTAGTTTAGCAGAAAGGATAAATCAGAAATAAAATAATCTGTTATCAAATTACACAATTAGAGCCCTTAAAATAGGCCCAGAATCTTTGACAGTATTTTAGAGCAGATGATGCTGGAATTAACAGATTTAGAGACATTGTCTTAAACTACTTCATGTCTATGTTAATTAATACATTTTATCAAAGACCAAATTCAGCAGAATGCTTATGATCTTGCCTGCCCAGTTTAGTGCTAGCACATAGTCTGACCTTCCAGCACTTGGGTTCTCTAGTTAGGTCCCAAGGCTGCTGTAAATGTTAAAATGAAGCACAAGACCATCACTGTGAAATTTGTTGCTGTCCTGCTTTTAAGGTATCTATTTTTCACGATGATGGGACATCAGGGATAACATGAAGTCAGATGGGGTAGACCTTTTACAGCATATTTTTTGAAGTTAGCATATTTACTGTACATATCAGTCATAAAAATGTCTTCCTGGAGTGTCACAAACATCCTGGCTGGAGAGAGCGGAACAAAGAATGTGTATATAAAGTGGGAAAAGGCAGATAGAAAGTAGAAAGAGAGAGGAGTAATGCAAAATTTGTGACTGAAATGGCAGTAAGATGCACAGTAATAGAAGTAATAGACCCTCTTCTCATTTACAAGTTTGATGTGACCAATATTGACTCACAGTCTTTCTCCTTTCACTTGTTTTTGAAAAAAAATAGTTTTACAAACTTAATTTCCTGAACCAACTTTTCAAAATTACTTTCATAAATTTTAAACTGTTGATAATGATCACGTTATCCATGTGGGAAGACATTTTTCTGTTTTTTTTTTTTTTTTTTGTTTTGTTTTCTTGCTTTTTTTCTGGGATAGACAGTCTTACAGATCTTCCCCTGGTTCTTTCTCTGCTCATTTATGTAAACTCTTTTTTCCCATAGCACCTTTTCATTTGTTTTTGCTAAATAAGGAGAAACAAATTGTGCAGGCAGCCAGTCTGTTCTGAAATGGCTCCCCTCAAACCTAGTTTTCTCCCTTCAAGTGAAAGACAATAGCAATTTTCTTGGATTGCTTTATAAGTCGAGGGCTCTGGAAATCTTTCTGACGTTGCTCTGAAGGCACAATGCTGGCGATACACTATGTTGCACAGAAACAACACTGCTTTTTTGTTGCTTTTGTGGAACCTGGAGGTCTTGACTTAATTAGTTGACCGTTTGACTGGAATAAAAAGTGACTAATGTACATTTGATACAGTGAGGTCATCTCATTATATATCACATGACCAGGGCATGCTAAGTGTTTGGAAGACGCAGATCTGGAATGCAAAGAATGGGCTTCCAAGAAAGTGAAGATCAAGGATGTGACCTCCAAAGCTTCTTGTATATTATTTAAACAAAATGCTCTGGACATGTACTATATAAAGGTAATGTAATGTCCTAAGGTTTTTAGGGATATGTCCAAATAACTTCCTAAAAATTCTTTGAAGGTCCAAACTTTCAAGAGACATCAAACAAGGTTTGGGATTACTGTGATGGGAGCATTCTGTGACACAACAAGAATGAGAAGAGAGGTTAAATTTAGATGTATCTTTTAGGCAGGAAAACCTCTATGGGAAGAATCATAACGATAAACAAAACAAAACAAAACAAAAACTTAAATAGTCAACAGAGAAAGTCAGGTGACTCACACAGATTCAGGTGAATGACCCTTATGAGTTTCCTCTCATCTCTTTGACTCAAAAGTAAGACTAGGACAAGCTTAAAGAGTATTTAATCAGCTAGTCTGAAATAGTCTTGAGAAATCAAATAGAAATTACTCAAAATCTATGGAAAAAGACCCAAATATTTATGTTGTGATTCATCATCTTTACTTTTATTTATCTACACCGGACATCTACCTCTGAGCATTTCAGGTACTCTTTGTTTTTATCTAGGGAGAGGAATAGTAATTAATCTAATATATTCTGAGCATTTTCTTAAGGACAAGATGAATCATGACCTTGTTTCCCTCATTGGCTGGGGTGACAAGATTAAAAATATGTGGCTACCTCATTGGTGTCTACATTTAGTCAGATGAATCCCAGCCTAATGACCAAGTGGAAGCTAACACTCTCTCTAATAGCTATTTGGACGCGCCCACATTATCTGAACTGTCTTGATGAAATAAAAGTAGGCTTGTGCCTAGATTTCCAAACCCTTAACCAAGTGACAGCTGGCTCCCTCAGGAAGGATGCTAAAATTTGACTGAAGATGGAGAATGAAAACCATCACTTTTCAGTAGGAGGCCTCTCTAGGTCATTTGTAAGGCAAGATAAAGTGATTTTTCTTGAACACAGATTTCAGAATATGATTCCACTCTTTAAAGTTCATAATTTTTTTTTTGTTGAAAATATACATTTTTATGGTGAGTAACCGCTGCAGAGTGACAGGAGGAAATTCATATTGAAATATGTAAAACATGTTTTGTATTGATTGATTTTCAACACCGCTGTGTAGATTGCACAATTAGATTGACGTCAACAAATTTATTCCATTTCCATGATTCTGTCCAAGCATTTCAAGCTGTGTCACATAAAACACAAAAAACCTCCCTCCAAACTAATTGAAATAACATTAGGCATAACACTATTGAAATGAAACATTAAGCATTAATTTAAGCAAATATTAATAAAACAAAAAATAAAGCCCATTATGAAATAACATTCTATCTTTCTGCCCATGTAATCCATCCATCTATTTTTTACATAAAGAATAGAAACAGATTTTCTTTCAGTATGTTCTCACCAAAATCTGGTACTATTATTGTATGCATATTAATTGCATATTAATTGTAGTAGGTGTTAGAGACAGAAAAAGACTATTTTTTGTCATAAGTTTTTACACCTGCTTAGTTACTATGAAGGTTACCAAATAGCTGAAAGGTTTTTTGTTTAACAAAAACATGTGCTATTTAAGTACGGGGAAACACAAGAAATCATATTGCTTTGGCCTATTACTCAAGAACTTTTACTCAGAAGTGTCTGTCCTTGCTCTAGAAGGGTAGATTAGGGATCACAACCTTAACAAAATACAAAAACTTCACTGTCATTTTTCATCTCATATGTCAAGTTTCTAGAGGAAGAGAAGTGGAGGTAAAATGGAGGCAATCCTTTTAACTTAGTATTCGAAGTTCTTGATTTGTTGTTTATTTAAGTATTCCTTAGGAAAAGGGTATTAGCAATGACCAGTGAATAGTTTTTAATGTTCACAAAGCTGTATTTTTTTGCACACAAAAACTACAAACGCATCTAAGTAAAAGGAATATTAAAAACAAACACATAAACAAACAAAACAACAAAAAAAAGTAGAATGAAGAATGTGACGGGGCACAAGAAAGAGAACAAGCAGAAAGTCAATGCATCAAAACACAGGAACCAGGACCATTTTATTGCAGGTAACTCACACAACTGCTTATTTGCATCTAATACTATAACATTTTTGCATTTGGCCATTACATTTATCCAGATTTATTGTGTAAATGATAAGGTTCCACATTCTCATTGCAGCTTGTATTCCAAATATATTTTCATATTTTCTGGACACTCCAGACATTTGACAGTGCCAGCTGAGCCTGCAGAAGTTCACACACCTGAAAATTTTATCAACATAGACGCCCACATGCAAAAGAACATTCAGGAGCTTCTGCCTCATTTTCATATCCTTTGTGGAAAAAAATTGGATATGTTGGAGATTATTTTTCCTTCCACTGATACACTGTTTTTTGCAGTGGAAAGTTCCATTCAAAAGGAACTGAACTTTACAGAAGAGGGATTGAAACTAGGGGACATTTAGGTTTCCTTCCAACCCAGGCCATTCTACGATTCTATGATTCTTCTTGTTAACACCAGATAAAGCGACCCAGTTTCTCTCTTTTATCTCAACTTCTTCCCTCTCCCCAAACCTCCAAATCAAAACTAACAAAAGAGAAACCCTTACTCTCCCTTAACTAAAGGCATTTAAATTTATGTCAGAGTAACTGTACAGTAAGAAAGGAATCCAGTCTCCCAAATTTTTCAGCTTCCTTCATAACATTCATTAATAGTATCCACGTGAATATTTCTACTCGTATAACAACATCGTAAAAAAATTCTTCTTGCATGATCTGTAAACGTTTAAAACTTTTTTAATGGAAGCATGGGTAATGAAAAATTGGTTACCACAGGGCAGTACTGAACTTAATCTACATTCATTTATGGTTCTTATAAAAGAGTAGAACAAATCAAATCCAAATCAAACCAAACCAATGACATCGGTTGTCCAATAAAAGGCTTTCATATGAGAAACCAAGAACAAAATTCTACTGTCTTTTGCAGTATTCAAATTTGACCAATTTCAACGGCATTACTTTTCTCCCCTCTGGTAAATAATTTGAAGGCAAAGTTCTCATGCAAGACATGAGGCCCCAAGGTATGTAAAGTAACAACCAAACAGCCGAGTATTTTGATGCAAATTGAGTTTTCTGTGAAAATTAATGAATCTGAGACAGGTATGCAGCAAGATTCCTTCAAACTGAAAATAGAACAGCAATAAAAATGCCAAGAAGTGATAAGGCAGCAATAACACATGAGAGATTTTATGTATCAGTTGGAAAAAAGTAGTTACTGTAAATGAGTGGGTGTTCTTGTGCTGTATTTTCCCTCCTTCTTTCTTTTTTTTGTTTGTTTGTTTCATTTTCCTTGATTGCTGAACAGAGACATGTCTGCAAAATGATGGATTAATTAGGAGAAACATACATCTCTCTTTAAAATAGGAAAAAAACCCTTCATCTCTATAAGATCCCTTCCAAAGTCCTCATTATTACAATGTGGTGGGCTTTGAAAGTCATTTACATAATAGCTAACAAAAATGTACTCAGCAATACACCGGGCCCACTAAACACGGGAGATAATTACACTGGGAGAATGATATTCCACTGCCAGCTCCATTTTCAAGATACATTTATTTGCCCTGCACACAGCCCTGAACAACCAAACACACATTAACATACCGTGTAGGTGCGTGCTATTGCTATCTACATGATGGGGGAAGGGAAGAAATACAACACACTATTCTTGGCATATATGTACCACCTGAATGGTATTTTTCATTATCTCCTGCACTGGGAACATTGTATTATTCCACTGGGAAGTCATAGCGAAGAGGATATAATTATCAGCAAAGTAATGGGGATCCTCTTGCTAATGGCCAGCTATTCAAATATCTCAATATAATCGCCTTGCCCAATCTCTCCCCATTGCCTACTCTTCTGGAGAAACTCATCATTTTTTCCACTTACTCCAGCATAATGAATTCATTTTGCATTTTCTTTGTGAGAAATTAAGAGGAATAGCAATGTAATGTGTTGACATTTGAAATGCAGCATAGAAAAGTTTAGACTGGCAATTTAGTTTAATCGCCCACTAGCACAGAGAAGCTTCTTATTAAATTAGTTCTTGGTGTACAGGACATGTATTTCTCCATTGAACTCTCTTGTCTTTCTTATTTTTATCTTTCATCCACATCTCAGTTCGCTAGGGAGACAGCAGAAAACGCACACTCACCTCAGGTACTTTTATATATTACCCTTTATGATCATTGATGTTCATATAGAGGATGAGTGACGGGTGAAAATACTTACATCTTCACAAGAAAACACATCTTCTGAAAAACAGTAGAGGTTACTAGTCCCTTTAAGAGGAGTACACATAGAACAGTACTGATCATTCATTGTTGTAAGAGCTCTCATGGTGCTTTCCCAAACAGCCTAGGTTCATCCCTTGCTTCCTGATGTCATTACATCATAACCATTAACACTCTATTCCTGCTTATGCTTACTTTAAAATTTTAACAGGATGTAGAATTAATCGGTCCCAAGATCATTACCTTAAAAGTTGCTCTGAGTAGTCAAAAAGCAGCTTATATATTCCATTTTTGAAGGGAATATATTGGAGGGGAAGCTGGACAAATCTTTGTGGGTTTTGTTTTGGTTTGTTCTTATTTGTTGGTTTTACAGGGATTCGACATATAAGTGTAGGATATAAAATTTTGGTCATTTGGGATTGGGATGTCAGTGTAGACTGTAATTTGTGGAAAATATTGGGTAGGTCATTCAGGAGAAGGACAGGATGGTGAAATTGTAATTACATTTACCACCACCACCACTTAAAATTTTTTGTGAAATATGTATTACTTGTCATAATTGTTTCCTGATATTTTTGTAGTCTGGTAAGAACACATCATTATTTCCTTAATGTGAGCAAAATTTTGTCTAAAATAAAATATTTTTATTTTAACAGGGTTTGCAGCAAAAACTGCATAATTTTCAAAATCCATTCAGCTCTACTATTAATGAGATAACAAAGTCTACACCAGGAGATACTAGAAATGGCATAATTTCAAAAAAAAATACAAAATAATCCTCTCAGATAATATGTGTTGATTCTGTTGTATAAAACGAAATAGATTGTGTTTTGAATCATTTAATCAAGGATCTTGATAGTAAAAAAATACTAAAGAAGAGAAGCCAGTGTTTCATACCTAAAGGAAATATTCACAAAGATTTCTAGGAAGAAATAGAACCTGGATATAGTTGAGGAGTTTGATTTCTTCCTGTGACACACTGTTTTTAAGGACAGAACCTTTTTAAGTTACAACTGCAATGACTGCCTGCTTATATGAAATGTGTGTTCCTGAGCAAATAGTCAACCAGGAATATTTTATTTTTCTTGAAAGAAGTAGAGCAAATTGATCTTACATCACCTTGTCTTACTCTGGTAGAATATTTCACTAGCTTTAACCAAATGAATCCTCATTTACATGAATGGAAGACAATATTCAACTTCCATGGGTTTATGAATTTTTCCTCTGGTATTTCTGCTTCATAAGTAACTAAAGTTGTGTGCTGTAACCTCCTGGCTTAAAAATCCTTGCAATTTCCCACAAACGTTACTCATAACTTAACACATACTATACTGCAGCAAAATGCCAATAGCAGGTCCTTAACAAAGTTGTTGATTTCTCAGAGTAAAACAGTTTTCTACATGAAAACCCTCCAGTTTCCTCTTGTTATTAAGAAATCTGCTTTTTCCTTCTCCATGCCTACATACTCTGATATTTTTGTCTATTTCTTGCAGTTTCCAAGTCTCTGAATTATGGGAATTTTTTTTTTTCCCTTCCTTGCTGAGGAGCTTTATGAGTATTCAGGCTACTCACCACTATGCCAACCTCCTGCACTTAGCTTCTTCAGAGGAGAAACACTAATTTTCACATCAGAGCCTACCAGTTTGTAAACTTGTCTTACACCATTAATTTCAGGAATCTTCCAACGTCTTTCAATGGGAAATTAGCAGTCAAATGTGTTTAGTTTGCAGAAACAGCAGCCATACCACTGACAAGAGCAACAACTCGTACAACTGTAAGTCATTAAGGAAAGAATTTCTTCAATTATGAATGCATACATTGTCAATGGTGAATGAAGGAAGAGGCAAAAGGGAGAAGTGGAGGGGGGTGAAGTAAAAAAGACAGAAAGTGCCACAATAGGCTCCAAAACTCTCTGTGCTAGTCAAACTTGTCAGCATTCAGCCTGCATTTCCAAACGACGGTTGTTAAAAAGTGTTAAAAAAACAGTTTCTATTGTTCGTTGCCTAAAAAAAAAAAAAAAAAAGGACTTGAAGTTTTAAAGGCTATTTGTAAAGGATCCTATTTAAAATTTTGGCAGAGTAGGGAACCTAATTACTACATGTCATTTGTCTGAATGTAAATGAGAAAGGAGTTGGAGAAAGAAAAAGGAAAAGGATCCATGGTCTTCTGGGGTTTGAAAAGCCCCCCTGATGTTGACTGCATTGCTTTTTCATCCCTTCTTCCTCAGTGTGATTAGGTCCTAGATTGCAGAGAGCAGCCTTTCCCTGCTGAGAGCACAGGGAGTGACTGGGAGCACGATGGGGTGCCCTGGTGAACTGAAAACAAGGAGGCAGCAGGTTCCATGAAGAAAATAGTGGTGCTGAGACATCTGCTGATCACCACTGCCTGTGCCTGGGATTTTAAAAGTGTGAAGAGGGAGACACCAACCCAGATTCCTGTTTGGGGCAGGTTCTGCTGTTTCTCTAAAACTGCCAAATGCGTCAGAACACCAAGTCAAGAGCATAGTGACCAGGGGTTACCACAATACAAATTTTTGTATTAGTGAGAAATGACTAATAAAGGCAACCTAAAATCACTATGGGTGTACTGCATGTGGGGAGTGGAAATTCCAGTGACAGTGATATCAGCCACCAGAGCAGTGATGGAGGATGAGCACCCACCTCTTTTGGATGCTTTAGAAAACATCTACATTGTTTGCTACCTTTTTCCTCAGGTTTTCTGTTTCACAACTAAAAGATAATTCACATTTTCCTCATCCTCTCATCACATCACAGGGTCCACTGTTCCATTATCACCCTCATCATCATCTTCATCATGCCTGAAGCTTTTCAAGGCTTCCTTGTTGCCTGTCCCAAATTGAAAGAAACTGTATTTTCATGATTATGGCCTTCAGAAGAGACCCAAGGGGAAAAGAGAACTGCAAAGCTGCTCACTTCCTATATTTGCTGAGTGTCTCTCCACACTGGCTTTGTGCACCATTTCCTGCTCAGTCTTTGCTGGATATTTCTTACCTCAGGATATGTACCCTAAGGCATCCCCCACAGGTCAGGATGTAGAGTCACAGATATGAAGATAATGAGGAGCCATGGGCTACAGTGTTTTTCAGCATGCTGTTGTCATCCAGCTCTCTACATCTCTATTTCAGCAGGCAGCAGAGTGTTGCATCCCCTCTCTGTCAGGCTGGTTTGCTGGATCAGTCCTCAGCCCTAGTATTTTTACTTTTGTGTGTATGTGTGTATCTAGGACATTTATTATTTGCATTTTTCAGTCTGGGTTATGAGCATATCTGTCAATCATTCCTAAATTGGCCTGTAAAACAATCCACTGTACTACTTGGTTTTTGTATAGTTTTGCGTGGGTTTTCCCAGCTCCTTGCCTTATAACATCTATTCTTTACATATGTTCATGCCTCACATTGGCTGTGCTTTAATTTAGAGACTGAATCAACCTGCACTCCGTTGTTTTGGTGAGCTCTCTGTGGCACACATCAAGCCCTTCTTGTCTTACCAAAATGACATTTTCCACAACTGGTACCCTGTCCAAGAGCCTGGAGTAGAAGCCACAAGTGACATGTGCTACCATAGATGAAAGTGCATCATCCTTCTGCCTATCTTGCACATACATTTAAACATGATTTGGTATGTTAATCTCCACTCACCTCTTTTTTTTTTTTTAATAGGGTTGTCATCCTGCTACAGCAGATATTTGCTTTCTGGCTGAATTAAATAAAATGGCAGAGTTTTTACTGGCTCTTAAATGAAAGTCACAGAAGTTTTTGATGGCCAAGTTTTTAGCTATAAATTAAATAAATCCCTTGGATTGTTCAGTCACAGAGGTAAAAAAACCACACTAAATTACTCACCTTCCAGCTATCAATGTAGCCCTTTGAAAAGGATGGACACCTTCCAGCTGCCTGTTGGACCTATAATGCATGAAAATGATTGGTGATGAACAGGGATTATTTGGGAATTTATCAGTTGGTCCAGACCAAACCCAGGCCAGGAATACTTCTAACAACAACGTAAGACATTCACATTCAGAGCACAGAAATGCAACATTTAATTTACTGATACAAACAGAGACTAAGGGGCCACTCACTAAGATGTTCTGACATCTTCTGGCTGTAGGTGAGAGGCAGACATAGGTGTTTAAATAGATATATAACTTTTTTAATGCACTGTTTGCTCTCTTTTAGAGCGTTATTGAGTTATTTTCTCAGACTATTAAAGCTGGAGGTAAATATAGCTTATTCATTTCTAACTTGGTCATTACAGAAGGCAACTACTTTTCATAATCTTTCTCCAAAACAACAAAGACAGTTTATTAACTTACTGTTTTTTTTTTTTTTTTTAAATTTTTATTACATCATAACAACCCTTTGTTTTTGTCCCACTGAGATTCTAAAGGAAGACAGCAAGACTGATCTTGTCAAGGTCTGAGTATTCAAAGTGCCAAATAAAATGACTCTAAGAAAAGTCCCTTCCCCAATTACTTTAACTCATGGAGGAATTTTCCATTACGGCTCTGAAGCTGATGCAATTTTTATGCATTATAAGGCCACACTCTATCAATTTATTGCCCCTCAAATGAGTGCATTAATATTGATGGCAGCTAAACACATTGCAAACATGTTCTGCCCATTAATGCCCTGGAATAGAGTCATTATCCCATTTCAGTCCCACTGCAGTGGTGGGACTGATGGGTGTACAGAAGGATCTGAAATAAAAACTCAGAACTGAGTATATTCAGAGATCAGGGCTCATATCCACTAGAAGCAGTGAGATCTGCTAAAGGTTCACAGTCCATTACTTGTCCCTGACATCCTGAGATTCATAGCCGTAAAGAATAATTCACCCAAAATAAATTTGAGGACTGCTGTGGTGGTATTTATGGGTGTACACACTTCCTGACCTCAATGGACATATGCCATGAAGTACCAAATACCCATTATCCACATATTCACGAGAGAAATGAAAGGGTATTCAAATGTGATTTCCCAGTACTCCAGTTTTCCTACTGAGCTCTGCAAATGCTTGCTAGGTGGCCACTAGCTTGAGAGGATGTAGTAATATCCTGATCCTCTTCAGAACAGCTGCCTATGAAGTGTCACACTTGCTGGGCTTCCATTTGGAGAAGAATAGGAGGCAATTTCTGGAAACATGAGAGGAAAATCTACTCCCTCTCCCTTCCTTTTTTTTTTCCATCTTAGTGCCTCAGGTTAATAAAAAAACTATAGTCCTGAATGCTACAGGGAAATAAAGAACAGTAATGCCAGTGATTGCATGTAATTTCTAATACTGAAACACTTCATTCTGAAACTAAACACTGCCAGAGGAAAGCACTTCTCTTCTTCCTTCATCCTCCTTCCTGCAAAATTCAGATGTTATGTATGTGTGCTTATTTACCTATTTGTCTATATATAAAAATTATCTAAGGACACAATATATATGCTACATACATTTTATATATATATATTGCCTGCAGTGGAGTTTCAAGAGTAAAAACTTCTTGAGCTCAAGGTTTTTTTTTTTTTAATACCACCAGACAAAATCCTAAACTAATTTATTTAATAAATTAATTAAATAATGCACTTAAATTATTGCTTGTTTGCTTGATTAAAGGTGCTTGGTTTTGTTTTTTTTTTTGTCACAGTTTTATTTGAAACCTTACTTTGAGAATTTTATTCCCAGGCTTCCTTCTTGGGGTTATAATTACAAGAAACTATAAATAAAAACATCCTGTTAAGTACATGAAATAAAAAGCTGAGAGAAAAAAAAAAATAATAAAAAGAAAAGAGACTCTGAGCTTGAAGAATTAGACACTCTTTGCAACTACTTCTGGAACAATGAACTACTTTGTGGTCATAAGAATGCCTCTAACCACCTGTTCATGTTAGGAAAATAACTACCTTCTTTTCCCTTTCTTCTTATTTTTATTGCCTTGTGATTAGGCTGCAGATATGTGCTGTAGCTAGACATGCCTTTGATACGAGAGGGACAGAACTCAGGTGTGGAGTGCAGTGGCCAGTGACAGGGGACACAAGCTCACCCACAAATATCTGACAACAGTTTTGGAGAACTCAGACCATTTTGAAAACCTTAATGTGGATAATTTCACTACTAAAGTCAAATCCTTATAGTCTTGGGGTCCTGCATTTGCAGTCCCTGAATGGGTCAAATAAAAGCTACAGGTTTTACTCCGTCAAATCTTGGATGTGTTCTGACCCTGTTATTTGAGACACCTTTCCTCTATATGTGAGCACTTGGGGACAAGATGGATCCTCTTATATGCAGATATCATAATCTGAATTAATCAAATAATCTAATCCCACCATTCCTGTGGGACCTGAATTCCGCCCCCCTTCACAGTGCACCACAATGCTCATTTGTCCCCTCAGGAATAATGATGAAGGCTGTTAGACCTGATACTTTTTGCTGTAGGAGGTGGGGACGTGGCCTGTAAATTTTGTAATTAGAGGGAAGCATTTCATATTTAATTAAGGTCAGAGTTGTTTGGCTTTAGGGTTTTGTTTTGTTTTATTCTTACTAGAAGGTGCCTTGTGTTTAACATAGGCAATTAACAATTGAACTATCAAAAATAAAAAGAATCAGCTTTTCTCAGCTGCACTGCTAAGGCAAGAAAAGAATTTAACCCATTAACATTGTTGCACTGTGCCCATTAACTATTATTTTAATGCTGTCTTTCTCGCTTATCAGTACTGCTAATTATGAAGCATCCTTGGTGGAGTGCCATCATGTGCTCAGCGCTGTAATCAAGCAATCAAGCCTGAACTGGGGAGGGATGTGCTTGAGTCGGAAATATTAGTGAACAAGAGAATGGGATTTGGAGCCACCTATTCCCCCATTCTAAAGCTTTGGGCAGAACTTCCACCAGAGACCAACAAGGAACCATTGCAGGCGTCCTCATTAAGATCTCAACTCAGCAAAGCAGTTAAGCATGTGATAGAGTCAAAATGATTTAATAACTCAGTTTAAGTGCCAACTCAGGGTCTAAATCAAGAAGGATATACTTTATGGTCTGTTTCTTTGGAATATTGTAGTTTTGAACTGAAGGAGGGGAACAGTTCAGGCTTCCCCTAAAGTCAATCGTGCTAAGCATGTTATCCCAAGTCCTACCTTCCACCAAAACTACCAATAAAGGTAATTGAGATGCTTTTTTATGCTACCAGAACTCTGCAAAAATCATCACTTTTTTAGTTTTCATGTCAAAAGTCAAATACCATGTTTAAAAAAGGAAGATAATTTTCCCTTTATTTAAAAATACGTCAGTTGCACAAAGTGATATTTTCACACCAGTATTTTTCTTTTCTTCAGCATAGGTTAAACTTCACTTTTATGCCAACTGATACTGTACAATTACTCTTAGATCTCTCCTTCCTATACCACACTTTCCCCATCAATTGAATGGAGGAAACTGATGTCAGTGTTCCTTCAATACAGTCACAGTTTAACAGAGCTGCATGTTATAGAGTAAGCAATGTGACTTATATTAAATAAATAAATAAATAAGAATAAAGATAAATAAATAAATTAAACAGAAAGGCAATTCAGAATAGATCGATGGGGGGGGGGGGGGAAGCCCTTAATTTAAATCTTAGTAAACTAGATGTTATTTATAAGTTTTTCCTTAGGCAATTTAATCACTTCTCAATAACAAAACTGATTATTTAGTCACAAACACTTCTGCTCACAGTAGTCACTTTTATTAGTAAGATCCAGTCTGATCTGATTAGAAAACAAACTTCAGGAATATCTCCTATTAGCTTCTATTCATCTCAGCAGCAATTTAAAGTACAGCTGATGGCTGATTAAAAAAAAAAAAAAAAAAAAAAGACTCAGGAACCCCAACAGCAAAACTCACAATGGAACATTCTACAAGCACTGGCACTAATATATGAGCCATTTATCTTTTCCCCCCTTACTCCCAGTTACTTAGAAAGGTAAAGATTTGTAGATGACAAAGCTGTTGATATTGCATTAAAGCAAAAATAAACACAATGAGCAGCCACCTGGAAAGGAAGAGAAATTTGTATGATGAAGGAGGCATGTACATCTTGTCTCAAGCTCTAAATGAAACTCCTATGCAGGCTTATCATGGATGTGCTGACCAATACATTTGAAAGCCGGTGCCTTTTTCATTTCCTTGCAAAAAAAAACTTTTTAAAACCAAGAAAATGGCCAGGGAAACAAAACCAAGGGTTTGTAGCAGGTGGAGTACCAAAAACATGGTCACAGTTCTTGGTGCTGTCTTACTGATGACAGCACTGCTTTCACCCTTGAGCATGAGAATTTTTGCCTGGAATCTTTATTTTCTCTTTTCTCTGCTAATTTCAGATGTAGGGGATTCCTGAGCATGGTGAAGTTGTGTTAGCAGGTGGGCATTTTGTATACTGAGAGCAAGGAGGAAGGGCAAGCAGACTTCATGGAGCAGACAGTGTAAAGAAAAGAAAAAAAAAAAAACGGGGAAGTCAGGAAGACAGAGAAATGAAGGCATCACAACTTTCTCAAGATTTCATGAGAAAAGCAGGTGCAGAATCTGTAGCCTCTCGCTGAAGGATTTTCTCTTTGTATCTGTGCTCCTACAAAAACATAAGACACTGAGCCACATCCACACCCATTAATTAAATGTCTGACTTTTCTCTCAGATTCAGCAGTTTGCATGAAAGGCGCAGGAGGGCAGTGCCAGCTCCTCCCGATGAAAACACTTCCAGCCAGGATCTGGCAGTAAAGCAGCGAGGAGCAGAGCTCGCCTCTCCTCCCAGACACAAAGCCCGGCACTTGCAGCTCTTTGGGGTACAATGCTGCCTCTTGACCAACTGCTTGTACTGCTTTCATCCTCACTCTGGTACCCAATTATCACCTTGTTAGCCACACACCTGCGGTGTCTTCACCCAGAGGTCACTAAACCTCGTGGGCCTGATTCTCCACTCATTGCTCCAGCCCCAAATGGAGATCACTCCATTAAATCAACAGCTTTAGAGGAGCCTAAATAAAAGGGGAATGAGGTGATCTGCAACATTAACCCTTTTCCTCTCTGTTCTTCCCTCATATGCACCCTTCAGCCATCTGTCGCCACTGAGAAAGTGATTAGTTAACGGGAACATTTCTTCTAATCAGGGCTGGGCAATAGCAAAAGCAAGAACAAATGCAACTCTCAGGCTATTGTAGTGTTTCTCCAAATCCTTCTGGAGCTGTTACATCTCAGGAAGAGTAGTCAGGAAACTTGACTGATGTAGGAACAGAATCAGCAGTATGCTAAAAGTTTTGCATCTAAATAAGTCATTCATGATGGCTGCTTTGTGTTTTGGCCTCATCAAAATTCAGGCCTATTACAGCATGGGGAGAAAAGCTCTGGGAAGTGAAATGAGAGCTGGGAGAGACAAATGTAAATAGAAAATGTGTTTCTGAATTGTGCTACAGGGACTAGTATGAATATAAGCTACTGGTAAATGATGGTGTTTCACTTGAAGAAAGATATTGTCCGGTGGTGCTAATATAAAGAAATAAAGTTTCAAAGAATTATCACAGCATAATATTGACTCAAAAGCACTGTCTCCAAGACTGAAGCTAAAAGAAATCTCCTCAAGAGAGGTGTATATGTAGCTATGAAAAAATAACAATACCACCTACATTTCAGGACCAATATTGCACTAACTTTTCATCTCAGTAAATTCAGTGTTTGATGCAGTAAAGCCCCATACTTGGCTAAGAAGGACCAGGAGGAATATAATACGTTTTAAAATTTCTGGCACAGAGATGAGTTGAATTTAAGAAGAAGAGAGAGTGCAAATAATGCACATCTATAGGGAGGGCTAAACTAATGAGCATAAGCTAAGACTTTTTAACATGCAGGGGGTTGGTGTAATCCTTACATATACATTATTTTCACACTTATGAGCAAAAGAATGACTCTGAAAAATACGGTGGAAGAGCATTTATGAAGTATATTAGCCCTTAGGGAAAGAGAGAACACTCAAACTCTCACAAAGCAGGCCATTCTCATAGTGTTTATATTTTGGCATACAGACCCCAACAGTGTTTCAGCATTTGGATGAACAATGCTAGTCTGTAACTTTCCACTCAAGCCTTCTGAGAGACCCTTGTGAGAAACACAGGCTTTGGTGATCTGTCAAGAATGCTACTGCTTAACAATCAAAGCTTTGGATTTAACACTAATAGACTCAAATCTTGGCCATGTCTGCTTTCCTGAGGTCATTTTGTGAATGCCACACCATACTTTGTACCGGCCTGGAGAACATCCCAGAGGTTCCTCATTTCAGCAGTTCAGTGGAGTTGTGAATGTCCTTCCATTCATGTAAGTAAAAGAGAAACTGAGGTAGGATTATTTGACAGTGGTTCAGTTCAAGGCTGTTTCACTGTTAACATCTACTGAATCAGGAGAACTGTCATTAGCACCTATAAATCAGTGTAGTGTCAATTAATTAGAAAGGAATCAAATGAGTGATGCATTCTGCTTGACTCTGAAGACCTCATGAACAATAAACAAGTGCCTATAGAAGTACTAATGGTGTATTTACTTTGGAAGCAGAGGGATTTTTGAGGCAGGTGAGACTCACAAAGGACTAAAATGAGAATGAAACAAGGGTAGACCAGTCTGAGAAGATAATTTATTTAGCTATATATATATATATATATATATATATAAAAACTACTAACATTGTAGTTTGCTAATTTGAATTTTCCGTAATAGCATGTGCTTTGGACTGTTGTAGAAATACAGCTGCTTTTATGGATAAATGGGATGACTGCAAACACCCTGTGTCTCTTCCCTGCTTCACTATGGAATTTGTTGTATCGTCAGGAGCAACTTGGTCCAACAGATCTTGTGCAAGCAGTAAAGGTTAGATGCAGCCTTAAAGCTAGGAACCCACAGAATATCATGCCATTTTCTCCAGAGGATTGGTGTAATAAAAATAGCAATTTCTAATAGGTCAAGTCCACCACTGAGTCTTTTTTTTTTTAATTATTTTTTTATTTTTATTTAGTCTGGGTTTACCACAAACGGAAGGCTGAGGCAGGAATTGTGATAAGACAGCGTCTCTCACAGATTTCTGCTGCCAGTATTGTTGTGGCTGATGCTAGTTTTTTCTCATTATATTTAGTGTATCTGAAACTAAGCTCCACTATGTGTAACTAGCCTATGGCAGCGAGCAGAGGAAATAGCCTTTTCAGGAAGCCAGAGAAAATTCATGTTAAAATATAAGCTGATGTTATTAAGCTGGTTGTTGGTGCAGTAGAAGTACTGAGGCTTGCTCGTTTAGACAGTTGGCTGTGGTCAAATTAAGCACGCTTGAAATTCAAATAGAACCACAACTTAAATAAAAGATGACAAACAATTATATCCCATGTTTACTTTTGTGCTAAGAAGAACTGTGACATTTCATTCTGAGTGGCTTCTTAGGCAATGTAAGACTGCGAAAAATTCTATCCCTCTTTTGCTTGAAGTTAAGGATGTGTGAAGTTGAGGCTTTCTCTCAGAAGCTTCCTGTGATGTGGTAATGCAAGGAAAAATCTTTGCTACTGTGACCAACTCACCCATTTGTTATGTTATTGCTCGCTGGATGCGCAGAGATTTCCAAACACTTCCATGAGGGCTTGGCTAAAGCTAAAGCTCTCTTGTACCACATGTCCAGACAACTTCCATGTCACCAAATTAATAAATAAATTTAAAAAGTGAGAGATAGCGAAAAGGAAAAAAAAAGAAAAAATGTGGCATAAACCAAAACCTCATGAACCATAACCTGCTTTTATTTGGTGGGGGAAGAAAACCATATTGCTTTCATAAAAAGGGTATCCCACTTTCATCCAGGCAAATGCAGTCAGTGATTCCATGCCACTTTTATTCAGAAATTCCCTCACTTTTACATCTTTTCCTTTTAGGTGTTGGAGGTGTTTTTCTAATTAGCTATAGCCATCATTTTTAGCAGCAATTCAGTATCTGAAATAAACCCTGTGTTTTAACTGATGATTTTCATTTCAGGTTTGCCTTACAGATAGCTCTGAAAATAACTAAAATAGCTAATGGGTTTCTCTTTTTATGTATTTGTTGATGTGAGTGATACAACTGATAATTACACACCAACTCATCTCACTTTAAGGTATGGTATGGAGAGTATAATGAAATTGCAAAACTTTCCCTTGTGTTTTCTTGTTAGTTTGTTGTTGGTTGGGGTTTTTAATTTATTTATTTATTTTTGGAGGGGAGGGGGATTCTTTTTACTATAGCATTTCAGCAGAAAAATTAAAGACTGTCTTCATGCCATCATATGGTACTATCATTTGATATTAGAAAATACAACTCAAGGTACGGCTCAGAAGTCAGATGTGGTTTACTATACAGGCACCTGTTAACTGACAATGAGAGCTGACATTACTATAATGGAAATGCCCAGAGTATATTTATGGAACATTAATTCAGCCTATAATATTGCAGCAGTCAAAATCTATGGATGTAGATTCTATTTCAGACATTTTCCTTTTCTTCCTTGTAATCCACTTTGATTTTTTCTTTTTTATTGTGTGTGTCAGAGATTTAAGAAGAGATTAGTTAAATGTCCCATTTGAACTATTTTCTTTGTCTTCACATTCTCTGTCTTAATGAGACAGGGTGAGCATCTCAGTCTTTTGAGAAGAACCTGTTTAATGTAATAGGCTTCCTCTCTCTGGCAAGAGGAACAGGGCTGAGATAACACCATATACACTGACAAAAGATTCCCGTAAGTGGATGATGCTCACAGACTTTTCTCATTCCCTTGGGAGAGATTTGAATAATGCAAGGTTAAGGGGCTTGGCATATTACCTCAGGACAGCTGTTCTAGTCCTGCAGAACAACATGAAAAAAAACACAGAGGCAGCCTGGGATGGGAGGTGTTATCATACAAACAACGCTTGCCTCACTGCTGTAGCAATGAGCACAAGGTGCAATGCTGGGACAGATGGATAGTGAGAAATCAGGAGGGAAAAGCAGAGATCATAAGCTGGAATTGAGAAAAGGCTATACAAAAAGCAAAGGTGTGTATCACTCACGACATTGAAATTGTGATCTTGAGTTCTGCTGATTTATTTATCCTCCTGACTGAAGCTGTGATGAAGTAAGGCCAGTCAGGGAGAGGGAGGTGTCAGGAAGACACTGGCCACTTCAGGAATGAAGCAGTGCTCAAGGGTCTCAGTTGTGCTGTGTTTCAGAGGTACAGACAAAAGGTTGAACTTACAACAGGGAAATGCAGAAAGCGGGGAGTGGGGAGCCAGGAAAGAAGACACGACAGAAGGAACAGTCATGTTATCCAGGTGGGCTGTAGTTGCTGACACACAGGTCATGGTAGTCATCACAGCTTGTCAGCCTCACATAACTAGATTTAGGCACTTTTAATACTACAGAGGTGATTATTTATAACATAATGGCTTTATTCAGGTAAATTATGAGTATACTTTGATGGGGAGAGGTGTTTCTATGTCTCAACTGCCTTTTTGAAGCTTATTTTTTTTCTGCCTTTACTCCTTTTAACAGCTTACCCCTAACCACCATCTCTCTCTTTCACATGTTTTATGTAAGTCTTCCTGGGTCACTGTGTGTCATTTATTATTTTGTAAGTTTGTCCTTCTACACTCCTCACTTTCCCAGGTTGTTTTGAATTTTCACATCTTCCTCTTCACCTTTCTATCTTGAAAGTGCTGTGTGATCTCATAAAGAAAAAACTTGTCATCTTTATGCTTGATCATGTGAAATCTTCATGAATGCTTATCAATATGACATGTTTCTGTCATTGATCCATCACGCTGAAGCTGCACTTCTGTCTACTTTGCTGTCTTGCAGATATAACTATGTGTTAAGAAAACCATAATACTGGAGGATGTTATTTTTGAATGAGTCTTTTTCCTGTACTACTTATTGATGTTGAAAAGATAAAAACAAAGGTATGACTGTCAGTCAAAATAAGGTTGCAAAACTACTTTGCCTTAAAACAGTTGAAGTTTTGACCCAATAACATGTTAATTTCATGGGAGTTTCAAGGCTTTTGCAAGGACCCTATTTCAGAAAATAAGGTCAGTATTCTGAAGTTAGTGACACTAATTTTTATCAGATAAGCCTGATGTCTCTCATCTGAGTCCACAGAGATTGACTGACTTATTCCAGTTTAAAAAATAGAAAATGGGAGAGCATGCTCTCCATCAAAAAATCTCATTCCATAAAAACATTCAGAAGCCATCAGCTTATGTGATGTGAAAAGTAATTAAATGCAACAACAGCATGACATCAGCAGTGGAAAATTTTCAGACTTTAAATGTCATTCCTTTTAAACACAAGACTTGTTTGAGGTTTTTGTCTCCATTTCACAAGATAGAGTACAAAACATTGTGACACGCTTAATATTTCTTCCGCCAAGCCGTCCATTCTGATTTCATTCTCACCCTTTACAGAGTTGTTGATTTCAGCCTGCATTTGGCTGCCAAAAATGCGATTGCACACGCAGCACCAAGAACAAAGTGAAAATGAATTATGCATTGGGAAGGAAGTTACATTTGAGTCAAAAAACTTAAGACTTCAGCACCTCCAAATTACAATATAATTTATGAGTGAATACATTTAAAGAGATAGCAACGGACTGAAGCAAGAGAGGGTCAGCCATGTCGAGGCTTAATATAATTTACAGTAGCTTTCAATTATTTATTTTTAAGAAGCCACTGAGCACACTGGATCTTTCCAGTGGTAATGTCAAAATATGGATATTGGGAAAAAGACATGAATAATAGTGACAGGTTTTTATGCATGATAATGGTATATGGGGACATTTAAAATATGGATCGCTCACCAGAGCAAAAAGCGCATGTCATTTACTCTGAGAATACACGACTGTATGCTTAGTGGTTCTTCTTCTGCACTACAAAAGTTTGCTGAACTTGATTTTTTTTATTCTTTCTTCTTCTCCCTTTCGATTTAAAACTTTTTACTTTGAAACAATGGCTGGTGAGTTCAGATTTACTTCCCAGAAAGGAAAAAAAGAGCCAGGGCTCTTTACAGTGACTCAGGCAGAATGAAAGAAAGCCTTTTAAAACTTTCAGCTCATGCAGTCAACAATGTTTTGCTTTTTATTTATCTGTTTCATAATACTATATTTGAAGGAAATGTGCGGCTTTTGAAACCCTAGAATGAAGTCTGGAATATCTGCTTTCAATTCCTTGAAAGGCTTCTTTCATAGAAATAGGCAAGTTACTTCAGCACTGAAGCCACAAAATGTTTTTGATTCTCAGAATCCTTATTTAATAGTTGCTTTAATACTATAAACGTCAAAATCACCGAAACGTTGATTTTTACCTGCAGATATATACAAAATAAGGAGGTCCCATGGCTATTTACTTAGGATTCCAGCCTATGCCCAGACCCTAGAAACCAGGAAACGTATTGAGGTGCCTCCAGCCACCAATCCAGACAGAAACAGTCCTTCCATAGCTTCTACATCATATCTTTCTGTCCCAGAAAGATCTTAAGGTAAGCACTTAGACAAGTTTTTTTAGTCACCTGAAATCTGGATAAATGTGTCCCATGTCTGTCTGTAGAGACCACTCTGCTCAGCATTTTCAGGTGGTGCTTTTTGGATCAGCCTTACATAGCAGATTCCAGGGGACAGCAGGGTCTACAAGTTGGACTCGAGAGTAAAAATAAGCTCTTCTTCCTTGGGTTACCACTGGAATTTTGCCTCCATTCTATCCATATGGTTGCATTACTGTTTGGGGGCAACCTATTCGGCCTTGGAAGTGGCCCCCTCACCCTGGGCTCTGTGCTCTGACCACAGGTATATGGGGTAGTTACCTTTCTTATTAAGGCTGATCAGAAGTAGATAATCAGCACATTTTACAATAACAAAAGTGAGAGTTAATGAAGTATTTAATACATTGGAACTGGTATTTAGTACTTCCTCCTTTTTTAGTTCATTGATTTCTATGCCTCTCTTTCACCATGTTTCTCTCCTTTTTCTGCTCTTTCTTACCAAGCTAGAAATGCACTGAAGAATATCTGATCGCACAGTGGAGATTCCCTCCTGAGGTGTGAGAGTTCTGGTCTCATAAATTAAACACTTTGAGTATTTAAAGAAAGATTTTTCAAAGGATGTGCTACAACTGCTGAACATTTATGGTAGAGTGCAAGCACTTGCAATTCCTTTCCATGTTGCTGCTTTACAGGAAAAATAAAAGCAATGTGGTATGACCTGCTCTAGCTCCGAATTTAAGAAAAAAATCATAGTTTGCAGTATAAGGTAAACGAAAGAAATCTTCAGCTGATGGCTGGACATTTACATTGCAATAGAGAAGTGAATCTTTTAGAGTGCTCATGGTTTTCAGTAAACCACTCAGATTTTGGCATCTGAAGATCCCACTCTTATGTATCTCTCCCTAAACATTGCATAAAAACTCTACTTGCCTTGAAGCTATGGCATCTGGTGATGGCCATAAGAGTCACATCAATCCCACAGCTACCATTATTGCCAATACTAAGAGTAGTCCTTATCTAATTAAGGGTAGACCTTACCCCTGAGCTAGTGATCCTTTGGTTCTCTTACGCTAAGCAGAGAAATAGTTACTTGTAGGGTGCAATACACCTTATTTTTAACTAGACAGCTAAAATATGTCAGCTAATGAGACTGATTTTCTTCAAGTGTGTGGGGCTTTGACTTTTGTGGTTTTGGTTTTTTTTAATAGATTATAAAGCAATGTTAAAACTAGCTGAGGACTAAACATAAAAGGCATAAGCACCTAAAGTTACCTGAGGTGGATCTTCTTTGTTTCTCTGTTTGAACTTAACTCTTTCTCAGAGGTGGACTGTGCTTATCTTAAATAGAGAGGTACAAGCGGGCATTTTGTCATTTACCACTTTAGGAGAGCATTGACCTGAGTTCTGTACTTTGAGAATAAGTTGGGGGGGCTTTAGGGAGTATATTTCTGTTTTGTTTTGGTTGGTTGGTTTGTTGGGGGGGGTTTTTTTGTTTGTTTGTTTTTCTATTTTTCCTTTTTTTTCCCTTTCCTTTTCGCCTAAGTTTTTCTTTTTTTTTTTTCCCTTTTTTTATTTGTTTTCTTCTCTAGGGTTTTTTTTGGCTTTCAGTGTCCTGTCAGCTGCCATGCTGGTAGAGACACGAAAAAACTAGAATTGTAGAGATATTTGGTGATTGAATTCTCAACTGTTCATGCAAACTCCTCTCATACGCAAGGACAGCATGATTTAATTCTTTCATCAAGTTAGCATAACTGGTTCATACTGTCATCAACAGATCAGAACAGACCAAATGACAAAGTGTATCTGTGTGTGAGATGAAATCACCACTTTTCCATTAGTCATAGTAGAGAATATTTAAAGACATTGTGAACTAAGGAGGAAATAACTTACTAAGCAGTGCATATTCTGAAATTCCTTATTGATTTTCTGGTATGATCTTGTCTGATACCACAATAATACAAGAGAAAATGGGAATTATCTGATCTTTGGTTTATCAATAGATCTCATTTCTTAGGAGAGAAAGTGTCACAAACCTACGTCAAATCCTATATCTAAGTAGCTCCTTAACTGTTCATTCTGCACTGACTTTGTCTTATTTGTCTTTCCAGATAGTGAAGATCACTGTGTCTTTTTATTGGTCATGAAATACAAACTGTGGTGGAGGGCAGGAGTGGATTTTTTGGTTTGGATTTTCACAGGGAGTGAGCATTGTGAAGGAAGGTGAAATAGCATCATTCAGGTGCTGTTCAAGAACACCATTTAAGAAAGGCAGGAACAAACGAGGCACATGTGTCCTCAGACAAGTTTTGCATACTGGGTAAGGGATTTCAATACTGCCTTTGTGGCTTACATGCCCATGGAAAAGTGAGAAAGCCTGAAAAATGGGAAATTAACAGCAAGCCACCTCTCACCTAGTCCCAGCCTTTATCTTAGCCCCATTTCATGGTAGCAGAAAAAATAAAAATACCCTCAAGCCAGAAGAGAACAGTTCCTCACTTTCTACCATGCAGGGACAAACAATGGGCATAAAGTTGAGAACTGCACAGATTGATAGAAGAATGAAGGATAAATAAACCCCTTTTCTCCTTTCAATACATTACACTGTTGTTCCCTTTGTGGAAAGGGAGTTAACTGGCACCAAGCTGTTTATCTTCTTCAAACACAGATGAACTATAACCAGTGTCATTCATCACTCAGTCCAGGGGCGCTGCACCAGTGAAAAGACTGGCCTAGTAAGGACTGGCCTAGAAAGGATCGGCCTAGTAAGGATTGTCCAGTCTAGTTTCTTATAAGGCAAGATATTTAAATGCTACTGCTTAAAAATGCTTGATTTGCTGAGGTTTGCAACAACAGTCCATCATGAACATCTATTCAGAAACCCCAGAAAGCAAGGCTGTCTTTTACCAATAGCTGACCTTATGAAGCAAGATTCCTAACATGAGTCCTTTGAGCCAAATACCTCACAGACAAAGGGCTTTCCTGATGATCTTCAATCTACATTTTGAGTTGCCAGTCTATGCCTTGCAAACTTCCACATTTTCTTCACAAATCATGCAAAACTCTTAAGGTTTAATGGTCTCTCACACTGTCTTTCCTCAGGTGATTCTACCCTTCAGGAAGATTTATGCATACCTGTCAAAAGCTGCTAGATTTCTATCTCTCTTTCTTTCTACCTCTCTCTCTTCTCTTTCTACCCCTGAAGTTTCAGAGCTGGTTGTCACTCTTTAACAGTTTATTTTCCATAAATACACAGTGAGCATCTCACCCTTTCCTCAACACTGGAGCACATTCTGCTTTCATATGCAAATCCTCTCAGTCAACAATGTAGCAGGAATATGTTTAAACAAGAATAGAGATAGCTAATCAATGTACTTCCCTAAGATTACTTATTCCTGGGTTGCTGAGTCTGCCTTTGCTTGGTCCTTGCTCGGGTACAACTCCTGCGAATGTCTAGGGAAGTTTAGTTTGTGAAACAACTGAGAGAGATGTGAGTGAGAGTATTAGCATAGGATTTTATATTAGTCTATTATTATATCAGAGATAACACTGGAGTGGACTCCTGAGGATATAAATATACTGCAGGCTTCTTACTGACACCCTTCTATTACCAGTGTGTATTTTTCCCAAATCAGGTGCATTTCATGACTTGCTCTGTAAATCTGGGCAGCCCTACAGCATTATACAGTGTCATGGGTTAGCAAGCATAGTCCTGGAAGTGATGTTCTTGCAAAGGGGTGCTACAGCTCCTCTATGACCTGACAGAACCTATCAGCTGGCCAGTTTGAATATGGACAATTTTTTAAGCCACTTAAAATTTTGACCGCCTCTGTGGTCCACATTTAAGAATGGACAAACCCCAGGAAGCTCTCTGTCTCGTTTCTGGTGCTGGGACATGTGGCTGCAGGGTCCGTACAGGGCCTGCAGGGCCCTGCTCGGGCCGGGCCAGCCACATCCATCCTGGAGCCGTGCCACCTTGTCCCACTCACAGCTCCCCGCCCCCAGCCCTGCTCCGTGCAGACGGGCCGCTCCCCCTCTCCGGTGTGGACGAAGATGAAGATTCAGCTGAAGCTGCCCCGCTGCCTGGCAAAGATCATGTGACCAACAGCGATAAGCGAAATTCCAGCTGCAAGACCCGGGTGAGATTAACCCTTTTATTGCTGTGAAGAGCTAAAAACCTGAGGGAGGAGAAAGAGGAGATGCTTAAAGCTGAAAATCTGTTGTAAAGCTATGGTGGTGATAGACTGTGATATATCAGAGTACCCGTTGTAATTTCATGAAGGCATGGGGGGTGGAGCGTCCAAACTGTACTTGTGAGCAAAAGCACCTGTGCTGAAACAAGCAAATGCTGAAGCAGCTGTGATTTGAAGAGAAATTTGAACAGGGAGAGACAGAAGCGATGAGGACTCTTGCTCCAGTTGGAAGGAGAAGACCTCTGTTCCTAGAGATACTCGCAGAGATAGTCCTGGAGATGAAGATGTTTTTTCCTCCCAGGAAAGGAAGAGGGCCTCTATCCTCAGAGATGGAAATGCTCCCAGAGATGGGTGAAGAGAACTTTTGTTTCTGAACGGCTCAACCTTAAAATGGTACCCCATTAGCTCAAGATTGGACCCTCAAAAGCAGTTGTGTGAAAAGCTGCAAATTGTGGGAAGGGACTCCCACATGATGCGAGCAGAGAACCAACCCGGGCGGCTGTCTCGTTGTGATAATGTCTCCATAGCATGAGCAAGAGAGACTCCTCTCCCTAAGTGAACTGAACAAGGTTATTATGGAAGTGGTAAACAGACTGAACATCTCAAAGGTTGTCTTTTTGCATTGTCAGGGGGAGAAGGGAGAAGGGTGGGGGGAGGAGAAATGTTCTGAAGGTGTGGCATGATTTTATTATTTTTTTTTTCCTTCTTTTAGGTCTATTAATAAACTTCTTTATATTCTTTCAAGTTGGTGCCTGCTTTGCTTTTCTCCTAATTCTTATCTCACAGAAGGTAAACAGTAATGAGTATTTTGGACCAAACCACTACATACAGATATTCCAGGAGAGCTCAAACTGATGGGCATCTGTAGGGGGCTGACCCTGGCTGGGTGCCAGGCACCAACCACAGCCACTGTCTCACTCCCCTCTGCAACTGGACAGGGGAGAGAAAATACAACACAAGGTTCATGAATTGAGGACAGGGAGAAGTCAGTCACCCATTACCATCGTGGGCAACAGTGACTCTGCTTGGGGATATTAACTGGGTTTATTACCAACAAACGCAGAGCAGGATAATGAGATGTAAAAACACCTTCCCAATCTCCTCCCTCTTCTCCAGGCTCTACTTCTTCCCCCTCCACAGTGTAGGGAGGTGGGAATGGGAGTTATGGTCAGTCCATCGCACACTGTTCCTGCTGGTGCTCAAGGAGAGGATTCAGAATCCTTCCCCTGCTCCAGTGTGAGGTTCTTCCTGCGGGAGACAGTCCTGCATGAATTGCTCCAAAGTGGGTCATTCTTTTACAGGGTGCAGTCCTCCAGGAACAGGTTGCTCCAGTGGAAGACCCCATAGGATCACAAGCCCTACAAAAACCTGCTCCAGCCTGGGCTCCTCTCTCCACAGGTCTGCAGATCCTTGCCAGAAGCCTGCTTCAGGATGGGCTTCCTATGGGTTAAAATCCCTCCTTTGGGCATCCCCCTGCTCCAGCCTGGGCTCCTCCAGGGGTTCCAGGGGGATCTCTGCTCCCCCGTGCGCTCCCTGGGCTGCAGGGGCACAGCTGCCTCACCATGGGCTGCTCCAGGGGCTGCAGGGGAATCTGAGCTCCAGAGCCTGGAGCAGCTCCTGTCCCTCCTTCTGCACTGCCCTGGGTGTCTGCAGGGCTGTTCCTTGCACATGTGCTCACTCCGCTCTTCTCTGACCAGAAATACCTCTACATAATGTGTTTTTCCCTTCTTAATATGTTATCAGAGAGCCATGGCCATCACTCTTGAGGGGCTCAGCCTTGGCCAGCAGTGGGTCTGCCTTGGGTCCAGCTCACATTGGCTCTGCCAGACGTGGAGGAAGCTTCCAGCATCTTCTCAGAGATGCCATCCCTGCAGCCCCTCCACTACCAAAACCTGATCACACAAACACAGTACAGGATCTCAGGTCTCTTTTCCTCTAGCTCCATTTAATTAGTTAAATTAAAATATTTACATTTTCAATATATTGCCTTTCTCCGTACTCGTATATGTTTAGAGGGGATTCTGATATCTCTAGGTTAGCCATTTATTTCTTAGATCTGCAGATATGTGTTCAGAAATTCAAACATTTATTATTAAATATTGGGATATAAAATCCTCTTTTCCAGCTATAAAATCTTTACAGATTTGAAACTGTTTTATTGTGGCAAAAGAATTTCTTATGATTTTGATTACCCAACAACCATTGAACAGGTATTTAATGAGTGTTTAGTATCTTCAGCCTGTCCCATTTGATCAGAAAAGCATGTTTCTAACATTTATGCCAAGTATGTCAAAGGACTAGATTCTGTCTTTTTCCCAAAAATGTTGGACTGCAAGAAAAGAGATGAGAAATACCTATTGCTTCATTGCTTTTCCACTTACTGACAGACTAGGATTCTTCCCACTAAGATATTTCAAATCCTGCTTTAAATATTCAAACTGAGGGTGAAAAGATTATCCAACAGTGTTAATGTCAAATTTACTTTGCATGAAGTGCACTAGAAAGGAAAATTCGCCTTAACAAGGATCAATATTACATGCTAAAAGACTTGCACTAAACTACATTGATTGATTTAAAAGACTTTGAGAAAATATGCACATGTTCCAGAGTATGTTTTTTTTAAGGTACTGTGAGATTTTATGGTTATTCCTCGAGAAACACTGTATCAGGAGCATCATGATTCCTTGCCTATACTAGCCCAAGCCAGATCTTCAGCTGCTGTTCAATAGAGGCTTCCTGGGGACAATGGGATATGTCCAGGGTTAAATCATGATCCTGAAATTCTCCTTATTTATTGGCAAACATGATTACCTCATAAAATTCAGAGGCTCAAAAAGCACTCAGGAGTGACAAGTGAATTTTGCATGGACAGTCAAAACAAAAGCTTTTCCCAAGCAAGCAAGCAATTTTCCCATCTACCATCGATCATGACAGAGCCCTTGTGTGTCCTTAAGGATTCAGACATGGTTTCCCATGACTGTTAATGTTTCCAATTAAAGCAATCCTCTTGTTATCAGTGGGGATGTTGGGCAAGTAGCAGTTTCCCAGTATGAATAAGCAGTGCACAGCTGGCTCTACATCTCCTCAGTATGCAACAAAATAGAAGACAAAACCTGTGGATGTGAAGACCCTGCGCTCTGCTAATTCCAGCAATAAACACAGAAATTTTACAGTGACATGCTGAATGGATTTTTCATCCCTGCATTTGTGCTAAGAGACTGAGTTGGACTCAGTTCAGGTAGCAGACCCGTTTTAGTGAAGCAGTGCTTTGGGGCTTATATTAAAGGCCAAAATAAAACATAATGCTTCCCTATCTCCAGCTTCAGAAGCGACACTTGCTGTGTTTTTCAACCTCCTTTTGAGGTTTGTATTGGCAGAACATCAGTCACTTTATTTCTACACCACCACTCTTCATAGCTCTAAAAGTGTTTCATATAAGCCACTAACATCCCAATTTTGAGCACCAGCAGACAAATTATGTGTTCAGAAAACATGCCTCAGTTCTTTGTTTCAAAACCTAGTTGATCTAGTTTATTTTAAAGAGGGGTGGGTTTGGTTTTTGTTTCATTTGTTTGCTTTTTTAATGTAAGTTGCATGGTTAATTTACAAATAATGTTCATGCAACATCAAATGGTTATTATATACACATATGTGTTATTTTGTTCCCTTGCTGTCCCTCAAAGAATATGATAAATATGAATATTTTACTATGCAATCATACTCAGAATCCAATGTTTAGGTATTAAAATCAAGAGCTGAACACACTGAATGTGAGATACAGCTTCTTCTTGATTTTGCTTTGCACTGTTTTCCTAGTAACCTGCTTGCACAATGCTCTTATTTAAATAAGTGGTGTAACTGATGAATTTAGGTACTATTCAGTATAAGTTATCTCTAAATTCTAAAAGAAAATCGTGCTGACATTTTTTTTTTCCCCTCAGAGACGATTTGTATTTCAATTGTGAAAACTCTGGCAGAAGTCAGTGGTGTCATATTCAAATCAAGGCACTCATCTTGGTGTATTTTTCTGACCTTGGGTCTGTCATGGTCTCCCATACAATTAGAAGAGAAAGTGTCTTAAAAATGTGGTTCAGAGGAACTAAGTGACAGTGACTGTATAGTAAACTTATGTATCTCCATGGGACTCTTTGAGAGAGGATGAAATCTCCTTTCCAGTAAAGGAGGGGGGTCAGAACATTTCCTGTAGAAATGGGGGAAAGAATCCTCAAAAACCTCCACTGGACTGGGTTTGAGCTGCATTTGAGCTTCCACGTTCCAAGTAGGCTTCATTACCTCTTGCCTGAACAGAAAGGTTTCTCTAGCCTCTGTGCTGCAGTTAGATTATTTAATCTACCAGAAAAGCATGTATATCATGTTGGGCTAAAACACCAATGTGAAAGAGTGAGTTAATCTTATGCAGTTATCTTCCTGGATTTTAGACACTCTTTCTAGTTATGTTTACATGCATTATCTAGGAGAGAGTATCTCTTAGTAGTGGTGGCAATTAAATTCTGCTTGATTATTCTGCCTCTGGTTTACACATTTTATGTTGCTTTACTGCACAGTGACCCAGATTTAGCAGCAGTGATGGAACATATACTGGCCTCTGGCTGTTCCATAGCATGGTTGGTAAAGCACACTTTTGGAAGTGAAAAAACCTCCATCACCCACATCTGCAGAGCTGAAAACAGTTTTAGCATATCCTGGGACAATGTAGGATCTGTGGGCCACAGAGTCATAGCTTTGAACAAATGCCAAAGATTATTCCTTGGCAGGAGAGCTGCATGTGACAGACCGTGGAGACTGGGGAGTCAAAGCCAGCACAGTGGGGTGGTAAATACATCTGATGTGACTGGCTACAGTGTCGTGCCTTGACCACAGGGCCAACAACAATTCCTCATGCCTTTGATGTAGACAGTTGTGATAAGCTACCAGGAGTTCATTTTTTGGTGTGCTATCTTGACTGCCTTTCTTCTATCAATATATTACCAACTTGAATTATTTCAAAAGGAATTTTCTGTTCTGTTCAACAAACTAACTTAAAAAGAGAAAAGATCCATTGAAGGCAGAAAATGAGTAAGTGTAGCATACAAAGAGTAGTTTGTCACAGCAGATATATCTCTATTTGCACTTCTGCTATTATTAACATGTGCACTAAGAAACATGAAACAAACCTTAAAGCCATTTTTTTTGCAGAGCCCTAAAGCTGATTAAATCAAATGCAGATGTGGAATTGGTGCAAAACAGATGCTGAAAAGCCATGTCAATATCCTAAAGGAATCCATTCCCTATCAGAAGGAAACTTAATTTCTACTATAAAGAATTTGATTATGTATTGTTATACCAAATGTGATTAATGTTTTGTGGTGATTAATCAACTGCAAAATATATAATTATGCCATCTGTATTTTTCCAGCTTCTTGTCACTTAAGAATTCCACTGGGGAGTGGGAGGTGGGATAATGAGTACTGGTGGCATTTAGAGTACTTAAAACTGCACTCAGAAAGCCTGAGGAATCCAGTAACAAAAAGAACTGGCATTTATTCTAATAGCAAAACCTCTAAGCATATTAAGTAAGAACCCAGAAGACCCATTGGCTTGATAGCTACTTATGTGGAAGACCCAGTTATGGAGTTCAAACAGCCTGGGACCCATGAGGGCTTGCTCCAATTCAAAGGTAACCTATTAAGACCCCAGGAGAGTATTCAGAATTTGACTTTTGGACCACCTCCTGCTGTCTGATTTATGAAACAGACCTGACACTGATGCAAGGATCATCGACTGTCTTCTGGTTGCATGTAAAGTGAGGAATATTTGCAGTGACAGTTGAGAGCAAAGAATAACACTAACTACTTACATATATTTTATTTTTTTTCTCCCCTTGGGACAGCAATTGTTTAGGTTCAGATCTGAGGTAAGACACTTGGCCCACAAAATCATCTATCAAACTGACGAGATGTCTTTTCAAAATGTCATGCAGAATTAAGGTAAAAAGTAAAAGAGGTAAAAATAAAGGCTCCTTAGGGAAGTTGGTCCCAACCACACTACAGATGAGTGATCTGTATCAGTCTTTTATCTACTCTCAAATTAAAATACATCATTTGGGAGATTCATCCTTCATCTGCTTGGTGCTTGCAGAGGGAAGAAAATGTGAAGACTGAATCCAGAGTCTTAATAACTCCCACATGCTTGTAAGAAAAGCATTCTGGTAACATTTTTTTTTTTTCTTCTTCTTCTTTGGCTCACTTGTTTTCCTTCTTTTCTTGGATTAATATAAAGACTATGTAAAACATGGTCTAACAGTGATTCTCCTTTTTATCTATCTCATTTGACATTGTTGAAAATTAACATACTGGAACCTGCTGAAATCCAACAGAGCAAACACAGGTCCTGCACCCAGAGAGGAATAACCCCAGGCACCAGCACAGTTTGGGGGTGACCTGCTGGAAAGCAGCTCTGCAGAGCAGAATCTGGGGGTCCTGGTGGACATCTGGCTGTCCATAGTCAACAGTCTGTTCTTGTGGCCAATCCTGGAGTACATTGGGAAGAGAATTGACAGTGAGGGGATGCTGCCCCTCTGTTCTGCCCTGTGAGATGTATCTGTAGTACTGTGTCCAGCTCTGGGCTCCTCAGTACAGGAGGGACATGGAGATCCTGGAATGAGTCTAGTGGAGAGCTACCAAGTTAATCAAGAGACTCTTCTGAGGATCATCTCTCCTATGAGAAAAGTCTGAAGGGGTTAGCTCTGTTCAGACTTGAGAAAATACCACTGGCAGGGGACCTCTTCAATGTGTATAAATATCTAAGGATGGGAGGGCGGGTCCAAAAGGAAGGACCAGGCTGCTCAGTAATGCAAATCCACAGGAGAAGAAGCAATGGGAAGAAACTGATACACAGGGAAGTTCTACTGAATATGAGGAAGAATTTCTTTACTGTAAAGGGATGGTGCTGGAACAGATTGTCCAGAGACATGGTGGAGTCTCCCTCATTGGAGACGTTCCAGAGCCCTCTGGAAACAATCTTGTGCTATGTACTGCGAGATGACCCTGCTTGAAACAGGGAGGCGGGACCAGAGGAGTCACTGTGGTCCCTTCCAGCCTGACCCATTCTGTGGTTCTGTGATCTCCAAAGAAAGTGAAGACGGATGCATGCCCCTATATGTACTTTAATCATGATCATGGTGTAGTTTTGAATAGAAGATTCATGGGATCAGGTGGAAACTAAATGCTAAAAAGCTTGATATTGTGACCCAGTTAGTGCTTTTATTTTGCAGTACTTGAGACAAAAGGCAGGGTTTAATAAGCTTCACAAATAGACAGGAGTTTACTTAAAAGTCTAAAAGAGGAGCAATACATTTTCACATACACAGGCATTCACTGACATTTTAGACACCCATCACAGCTGCTAAAGTTCAGCTGCAACTCCAGAAGACCATGGACATCTCAGAAATATTGTGTCATATTTGCCAGTTCCTTTGTGGATAACTTGGATATCAGGGATGTCTGGCAGTGCAGGATTGTTTAGGTATGTAGCCCACAGTCTTTCAGAATGTGGATCTATCTGTCAGCCTCTGAATTCTCCCTGTGAAAAGCCACATTTGTGTTCTTTCTTGTGTTCTGTCTCTCCCTCGCCTTTTTAATTTGTAATGTATTTATACAAAGTCCATTCCTCCTGATCTTTTAAGGGATTGGTCTTGATTGGGTCAGGCCTCTTGCAACCCCATTAATAAAAAGGCATAGTGATGTTACTAAAGTCAGTCTCTAGCAAAACTCGTGAATCAGGGAGAGGTACAGGCTGATAAAAAAAGAAGATTCTGGTTACATGAACACATGCTTTGGTAATGAGCAATAACAGGGGAAAAAATAAACTACAATAAAAGGTGCATGACAGTTTGAGTTTGGGTGATATATACTTGGTTTTAAAGTTGCCTCAATGTGTCAGTGTTTATTCATGGCTGGCAGCTAGTGTGGATGCAGCAGAAGTAGCATAATGGTTTGAAATATCAGTGTGATTATGTTTTAGGGTCAAGTACCTTTTTAACATCCTTTCTGGTTAAAAAAAAAAAAGGAAAAAAAAAAAGAAAAAAAAAAGAGAAAAGAATAACACAGGAAAAAAGAAAAGGGAGATGGCAAGAAACAGAAAATAGAGAAAACCCACTTCTGGAACAGAAACTGATAATGAAAAGACAAAAATATTTGGAATCATAGTACTCTGGATAATGTGAGATCACTGGGTAGAGACAGTGCCCCATTTTGTGTCCACTCCTGTCATTTCCTCCTGTCTATGAGTCCTTGCAATTGCAGAACATTCTGAGCATCAGCAGAAGCAGCTGCTGTCACCATGTCACCATCACCACCATTTGTTCCTTCCTGAAGTACTTACAACTTGGTAGTTACAACTATTGTTCTCAAGCTGTTGATACAGTTTGGATGAAACATATTAATTACAAGTGTGTGAGTGAGTGAAGTATTAAAGAGTACATGTGTAGGAATGATCAGATTAAGTAATGTGAATTAACATAAGAACAGTAACTCTACATTAGGAAAGTAGTTACTGGAGTCTCCCTTTATGATCAAAGAAAATAAACACCACAAAAGGATGATTCAGACCACTGGTGATTTTGCCTGGAATTTGCACTCTGATTTTCACATTAATCAAGGAACAATTGCATTGATTTCAGTGGTGATGAGATTTTTAATTTACTGGTGGTGGTGAGAAGGCAATTTGGTTCCAGCATGCTCCCCTTATCCAACCATTCTTTCAAAGTGAAATGCTCAAATTCTACAGAATGGACAAAGCTCTGGAAATCATACTGCAGGGAAACCATCTACACTCTTTTGTGGCTGGAAATGAAGGGGAAAAAAAAGCCTGATGACCCAACAGGTCATTCCTATTGCTAATTTTTGTGATTTCCTGCCAATCCTTCTCCCTAAGTCTTGATTAAATATTCAGAAAAATCATTACTTATACATAAAGCTATTCATTTAAAGGTGCTTCAAATAAACCAGACTACAAACACTTTGTTAAAGGAAGGCAACATTCAAAAGATACCATACCTTTGAGTCCCAATTAGGCCAGATCATTATGGAAATATATTGCAATTAGGTTTGCATCCACTGGATGGAACTTTTTGCCAGATAACAGGAACCTCTCAAGTTCTTTTTTTTTTCTTTTTTTCTATCATGATTATTATCACAGTATGAGACCATTATTTCAGATAGAATATAGCTAAACATTATTGAATTCCGAAAAAAAAACCAAACCAAAACAAACTAAAAAGTCAATTTACCTAATTAAAAATTGTAAGTTCAAACTTATCATTACAAAGAAAAACAAATATAAAAACTATTTGGTGCAAAGGGATACTCTTCTTTAAATGGATACATATAAACATCAGCAGTATTAACTCTGAGAGTTCGAAGTGGATTTACTTCTCTCAAGCACATTGTGCTAAGGATCTAAGAGATCACCTTATTCTGACCCAAAGATTATCTAAAGAGTGACCCGCTGTGAGTTTTCTTTATCTTCTTCAGTGAAAAATTCAAATTATTTCTTCAATCCTCAATTGCATCTGGTCTATCTCCAGTTAGGAGCTATATGAGCTCTAAAACTCTCATTCCAGAATAAAATTACTGTCCTGGATCTCATGTTTACAACTCTTATGACTCTCCTTTGATTTCTGCTACATCCAGCTCTTGACCTATTCACAAATTCACAGCTTTCAACATAAGAAGCTGCTGCTTTAATTGAACCAATTTTCTAAATTGCACAATTGCCAGCACTGGATGCATTTCAAGATCAAGAACACTATTTCCATGTAGTTAACTTCTCAGTCCCTTTGTTTTGCTTCCATCATGATTCCTATGTTCCTTTTCCCTCTCCAGCCTGCATGTACAGTTGTGGGTTAGAGAAATCATATATTGGCCTAATTGTCTCTTTCAAATCTAATTGTCTCTCTTTCAGGGATCCCACCCTGAGCTTGACTACGACAGTCTTAACCAGGCTTTTTATTTTGGCTAGAATTCTGCCTCCTGCATTTGCTGAGCACTAGTTTCCACCACGTGTTTTTTAACAGGAAACTCAATAGGCTGTGAATTAGTTTCAGATTTCATGTGAACTGGAATGAGACTTGTACAAAAATATTCTTAAATTGTCTTTTTCTTAAGATCTTGTAGTAGATTCTGATAAAACAATGAGAGCAAGTAAAATTTTGAAGAGCATACCAACTAGAGTGACATATGACATGGCTCGTGAGAGAACTACCCACTGATTACATCATTACAGAAAAGATGCTGCCCTTTGCACATACTGGGTTCAAATTAAGTGCATAAACAATCCCCTTCCTAAAGAAAAAGGACAAGTGAACTGATTCTCCCTGGCTTACAGCAGTGCAAATAGAGATTCAATCCAAAGAGATGGCATAATGAGAGATATAGTCTAAGTGAGAATACATTTTCAGGAGGCAAATTTACCCTGAACTGTAATGCACAGAACCTTGGTGTGTTGATGGTGGTTTACTTTACCACAGATCCCAGATGTTCTCATCCAGCTTGGCATCATAATGTGCAGGAGATGGATTAACACATGGGAGAGAATTTCACCATGGAAGATGGCTTAGTCACGGGTTGCAGTACTAAAGCCCCAAACTGATATTTGACTCTCATTGTCTTCCTTTCATTTTCTTTTCATTTTTCCTTTTTTTCCTTTTTTTTTTTTTTTTTTTTTTTTTAACTTGTCTCTTTACTTTACTTATCTTGTGTATTTTATGAGTGTTGCTATCATATAACTACACTAGAAGGCTGAGGATTGAGAAGTAAAATCATGAGATGTTTTTGGGGGAAAGGTACCTTTGTGTTAAAAAAACACCCACAGAAAATTGTCATAAAATAGTACACAGGACATTTTAAATAATTTATTAATAAGTAATGCCTTCCTGCTGGCAATTCCTTCAGCAATAGAGTATAATATCTATCTTTAGTGATACCTTAAAAAATATCAGCACTTTGTAAACATAAAATTCTCTGTGTCAGTTCTTACCATTTATCTTAAAAAACAAAAGACAATACACATCTCTGCGTAACGGAGAAGTTCAACAACTCTTTAGACAAAGAACACCTTCCCTCCTTTTTCAAAATATTTGTTTAGGGCCCATGAAAGGGACAAGTTAAACTATAAAACCCCTTAAAAACCAGTTGTTCACTTGTCCACTCAGAACAGACACATCATCAATAGCAACAATTAAGTTTTCCTTCAGTTACACCCGGTGGTAGTGTATTCCTCAGTCCCTATTCTGAATTTCTATGAAGAATAATTAAGTCCCACTCTCTTTTTTTCTCCTTTATCTTCCTTTCTCCTCTTCCCTCTTCCATCTAGAGCAGGGAGCTTATAGTACTTCCTGTGTGGATGCTGTCAAAGGATGATTTTTATATTTGCAGTGAGCAAAACATTTTACAGACCTGCCAACCACTTGTCATATGCTCATGTCCCTCTTTCACTGCCAGAATGGGCTGGAAATGAACCAGCTGTGGGAGATGGAAATAGAAACATTCTTTGCAAGTACTCATTCAGGTACACACTACACACGTTTTTGTAAAGTATAGATAAATCCTTCTGTCTGCTCACAAAACAAAGTTGATAAGTTTCTTCTAAGAACAAGATGAAGCAAACGATTGTGTGAAAATGTATCCATATGCTGGGGATATCTGCAAATAAACCTGAGTTATTTGCATGTCCTAGCTATGAAATGACTGTGCCCTCGAAGCACTCCTGATTTGGAAATTATGTAAGACAAAGAAAACTTGATGTCAGTCATGACTGACTCATATACATACCCTCAAGACCCTTTTTTAATCATGTTCTTTGCTTTTCATTTAGTTGGAGGTTTTGATTGTAAGGGATATCCCAGCAATTATGTAGTCAATGTTAGTAGAAATCTGATTATGATCTCACAGAATACTTGATTTCCCTCCATCTTTGTCATCCAAGAAGCAAAACCAATAATAAAAAGTCTAAGTGGACAATTAGTGTTGATATTAAATTACTAAGAAAGAGAATATTTGCATAATAATTGTTGATAATAATGTATGAGCTCTCTATGGACTGCAGAATATTTACCTAAACTACTTATCCAGTAACTCTGAGTGTGAAGGATTTAAAGTTTCTTCTAATAATTTATAAATATTATGATATGACCTGCTTATTTTGATGTTTTGTTTGTTTATATGTATGCATCAAACTAATTTAATAACTAGACTTTCAGGAAATCATTTGGAAAAGTGAAGAAGGAATTTCTGATACATGTATCTTGGTATGCTCTCTACAATAGAGAGAGGTCTTTTAGAGAAATGTCCTTTATCAGATCTTCCCTAAGCTGGTCCAGATATTTTTGTAGATTATGATTAGGTTCCTGAGGAGCTGAAAATAACTACCAGGTGGAGTGGGTGGGGAATGCAGAGTCAAGTCACTGTTAAACTAAAAATTGGACATGCTTTGTGAGAATTAGGCCTCAACGCTCAGCTGTAAGAGTGTAGGTCCATGAGGTTTTTTCAATTGCATATAGGATAGTAGGGCAAATTGTAGGAAGCTTTCACTGTGTTTACAGTACATCAGATTCAAGTGACTCCTGGCCTGGTGGTCATACTTTACTACAATGTGCAACCTGAGGCATTGAATGTTTTAGAGAAACCCTTTTTATTTTCTACTGTGGAATCTCTCGTAAATCAGGCCACTCATCCTCAAACTGGAATTGCTTTGGGTCCAGCTGCCTAAGCTGCTGAGGGTCTCCCATCAATCTGCCCTGTCTTTGAGTCATAAGGTTAATAAGGCACATTTGTGTTCACAGCGTGAAATGCTTCAAAGGTTTCCATATTAGGCATTTATCCTACTTTAAAGCTATATACTAATTGCCACAGGATGCTTTAGTGCATTCTATGAGACCGAGTTCTTAAGTAAGAGTGTTGTGTGGGTCTGGATTCATTCAGATAAATCAGTAAATTATAGAATATAAGCAACTTCTTATGAACAAAATCTAAACTGAAAATGAGAACTTGGTGATTCTGCTCTCAAAATGCGCCTTCCTGAGCAGATTACTATAACATAATTTAGTATACAGTCTGATAATGTTGCCTAAATTTGTGTTTACTGCCGAGTATTTGTGTGCAGCAGGACAGCTATGAAAGAATAATCCTATAAAGACCTATCCTCACTACTTCATGACAATAGCTTCCTGTAATTCATCTCCTCTCAAAGCCACATGCACAATATAAAAATCAAATAATGTGTAAAAAGGAAAGTCCCAAAAAAAGGATTAAAAGTACAACTATTTCAGTAATTGTGACATTGAGTAACAAATCTGTAGAAATCCAAATCTGTTTGAATATAAATTCATGAGCCCATGAAGGGGCAACTTTTGAATAAATTAGTCACGGTGAATAGTTTACCCAATTTTATTACAATCTGGAAGTGAGGAGCTCAGTATGGTATCTTTTTTTTACCTGATTTTAAATGTCCTGAAGCATTTGTCATGTTGTTTCCTTTGTAATCACTAGCTTTTTTGCAGACAAACAATCTCCCAGATTGAAAAACATACAATACAATAATATGCTGCAGCCATATCCTGTCACTTTAGTCTCTTCAATGCCCTGTAAATACCTTGGGCAAACCTTAGATCTGCTTCAACAAGAACATGGAAATTCAGTCCGAGTATGGTTTAAGCTGACCCCCAAAATTTAGCACTGTTTGTAAACAAGGTTGCCGTGGTGCTGTCCAGCTAGCACACTGTCCCAGCACTGGGCAACCTTCTGCCTGCCCCAAACGGGGAGGACGGAAACCGATGGCGGCGCAGGAGGGCAGGCGAGGCGCCTGCTCGGGTTCTCCTTGCCCACCGATGGCTAGAGTGTGTGAAGGAGGTAGGAGAGAAGCAGAGGGACTTCTTCGTGAGGGGAGAGGGTTTATTGGAGAGAGAAATCCACGGAGAAAGCTGAAGAAATGTGGCTTGCAGGGGGTCTTGTACCCCCACAATACAGAAACACATGGAAACCACACAGTAACCAATGGAACATCAGCCAGGGGGTGTTACGGGGGTGGGGAGAAGGAATTACAGCAAATGGGAGAAGGGATAAGCAGGGAGGAGTAACGAGGGCCAATTAACTACTGAGGAACATAGGACTCTCTGGAAAGACAACCAAATATGAGAAATAAGGGGAGGGGAGGGCTGTGGCCAATGGTAAGGCATGGATTTATAGCTTTTTCACAGCCTTTTGAATGCTCAAGGCTTTTGGGTTGTGGAAGCATCAAACCAATGGACCTTTGGGTCTACTTGATTCATCTGATCATGGCTCACCGCAACACAATGTTGTTCTTCAAGGTTGTTGTAGCAGGTTGGGTTTGTAACCAGGCAGAAACACCAATTTAGTGTAGTGGTTTGGTCCAAAATACTCATTACTGTTTATCTTCTGTGAGATAAGAATTAGGAGAAATGCAAAGCAGGCACAAAACTTGAAAGAATATAAAGAAGTTTATTAACAGACCTAAAAGAAGGGAAAAAAAAATTATACCACCTTTAGAACTCTCCTCCTCCCCCCACCTTCCTCCCTTCTCCCACTGACAATGTAAAAAGACAACCCTTAAGATGTTCAGTCTGTTTACCACCTCCATAATAAACTTGTTCAGTTCATTTAGAAAGAGAAGTCTCTTCTTGCTCGTGCTATGAAAACAGTATCACACCGAGACAGCCACCCACTTCCAAATATTGTTCAGTCCATTTAGGAAGAGGAGTCTCTCTGCTTGCGATGCGAGTCCCTTCCCCCGACTTGCAGCTTTTCCCGCAACTGCTTTTGAGGGTCCACTCTTGAAGTTTTTGGGTACAATTTTAAGGTTGAGCCGTTCAGAAACAAAAAAACAGAGGCCCTTCTCCTTCCCTGGGAGCAAAGGGTCTTCCTCATCTTCATCGTTAGGACTGTCTCTGGGAGCATCTCTAGGAACTGAGGTTTTCTCCTTTCCCATTTGGAGCAAAAATCCTCATCTGGTCCATCTCTCCCTGTCCAACTTCTATGAAATTACAGCTGCGTCAGCATCTGCCTATCTCAGCGCAGGTGCTTTTGCTTACGAGTTGAACACTCCACCCCCCATATCTTCAGGAAATTACAACAGGATACTCTGATATATCATAGCTTCACAAGAGAATTTCAGCTTTAAGCATCTCCTCTTTCTCTTCCCTCAGGTTTTCAGCTCTTCACAGCATTAAAAGGGTTAATCTCACCTCGGCCTTGCAGCTGGAATGTGCCTTATCGCTGTTGGTCACCTTACCTCTGCCGGGCTTTGCTGAAATCTTGGCCACAGTTGGGGGGATGGTTCCGAGCCACTCTGGCTGCCCACAGCCCTGCTGGGGGGGTCATCCTGGAGCCGTGGCCCGGCCCGGCCTGGCCCAAGCAGGGCCTGGCTGGGCCCACTGGGCCCCGCACGGGGCCTGCAGCCACCTGTGCCAGCGCTGGAAACGAGAGAGAGCTTGGGGGGGAGTTTGTCTATTCTTAAGTGTGTATCACAGAGGCAGTCACAACTTTAAGTGGCTTAAAGAATTGTCCATATTCAAACTGGCCACTGATAGGTTCTGTCAGGTCCCAGAGGAAGCTGTAAGCACCCCTTAGCAAGGACATCCCTTCCGGGACTATGCTTGCTAACCTATGACAGTTGTTCACTATTCTGATTTTGAGAGGGTCATCTCTAAAACTGAAGATATCCCTCAGTTGCTTCATTACTTATTTCTGTGCAGGCAGACAGACAGACAAAATAAGCTATTTCGGGAGAAACTAAACTGAATTAGTATCAGTCCAGCTGAGCTATAAATCTGAGGAAGGTGTCAAATCCTTTTAAATTTAGCTATCTCTGGTAATATTTTTTTCAAAAAAAGTGGAGATTTCAATATCAGGAAAATCTGCTTGCAACAAGTCTCATGGTGGCTTATACTAAAACTGGGAGCATTGCAGAAGTTATTTAACCTGAATCCAGTGGTCACAAAGCATAGCTCTTTCCTCAAGAAAATAGTATCTTATATCTCCTGACCTACAAATTATAAAGAACTGGCACAGGCCTGTGTGTCCATGTTCTTGGTTTTTGAATAGAAACTCTGTCACATCAGTATTCATCACTTATGCTTCTGGTTGAAAGGGGAAGTAAAAACAAAACAAAACAAAACAAACCCAGAAACATGAAAAGAGGAGATCAAAGGACCAGCCATGAAAGAGAGAAAAAATGCTTTTCAAGTGCATTGCATTTTTTCCCTTGGTAATGGATTCTAATCACAAATCCTTAGTGAAGTGACCATCACAGTGTACAAATATAGCATAATTTTTTGCTTAACAAATAGATATATGTGTGTGTGTAAAATTTTATATATATATATATATATATGTTTGTTATTCATTAGAAACACCTGACTTTTCTGAAAAAGCCAAAAGAACAAAAGAAGAGAAGGAGGAAAGTTGTAAAGTCAGATGCGTTAGAAAACATGCATTTCTTGAAAGAATAGAGGAGTGGCCCATGGTTGCAGTCCCTTAGGCTGTTCTTTTCCTGGCATGGATTGCCCATGGGCGGCAGTCCCTGTCCCAGTGTGGTTTTGTGAATTGAGGGATGGACAGTTTCTAATGTAGAGCTCAACTTGGGAGGAGAGGAAAAAAGGCAGTTTTTAGATTTGAAATGCTGTTTATAGGAGATTGGCTCTGTAATTAAGTTAAATTCTTGTGAGGGCAAGGAAGGGGAGAAAAACTGCACTCACGGAAGCCACAAGGTAAAGAAACAGAAGAATCTAGGTCTTGCTCACTGACTCCAGCAGTGAATACAATAAGACATTGTCTAGTAACTTCAGCCTTTCCTCCTTCCTACCAGTACTGATGCCTGTGGCTTTAGAGTTAAGTCAAAAAGTGGCAATTGATGTCTGCAGTGATAGTAATTGTACAAGATAATATTACTTGTATTCTTAGGATAAGAGTGGGAAAAAACAGTTTTCTACAGTCATTGGTTTTGTAGGAATAAAAATTGCTCAGTCAAAATTTTATTTTTATGGTCTATGAGCTGTAAAGACCATTTAAGGTCAACTCTTCATACTGTATTAGGTAAACATTTTAGAGGTAAATACTTTTATCCAAGTTTGCTGCAAGCAAAGAAATAGACCATGAAAACTCAAGAGAATGGACTTGATGTTTTCATGCTATTATTTTTACTGAGCTAAAGCTTCAGTACTAGAGGTGTTCAGAGCCTCATATTTAACGTGCAAGCTTCAAAACATCACCAAAAGAAAATTGCATTGACACAGCTATAAAAGAAAAGTATTATATAGTCTATGGATTGCATGTTCTGTCGCTGTGGTACCAGAACCATTTCTGTTCTCACTAGTGTTCATGTCAGGGAGAATTGGGAACCATAATGGCTGAGGTCTAACCACAGCTCTACTTCTGTTTTCCCATCTCACTGTACCCAATTATTTGGGCTAAAACTTCTTGAAGCTGTTCCAGCGTTTTCACTAGGGACAGCGCCATCATCATAAACATTTTATATGTTTGTCTGACTGTGAAGAGAAGGCCCCAAATGCCTTAGACACAGGAAATAAGGACTGTGTGCTTATGGCAGTTGATTAATGCAATGGAAGGAACTGATGTGAGTAACCTGTGGGGCACCCAAGCACTTGCATACTGATTAGAATATTAGAAATAGATAATAGAAAACACCTATTGTTATGTATGAGAATTTAGGCACTTCTACCCATGAAAGAACTAGAAGTAAACAGAGTAATTTCTCTAATTCAAACAGTACAAGAGAGTAAGCGTTTTATAGTGAAGATTTGCTGTCAAAAAAAACTGCTGAAGTTCTTATCTTACATCATCAACAATACTTTCTGTGAAGTCCTCTGTCTCGTTGTTCAGAGAGGAAGCAGGAAATATGGCATGGAAGAGGAGCAAGATGGAGCTTGGGGACAGTGAGTAATGTTTAAAACATTATGCAGTAAAGGGTGCTCATGCCTTAAATTCTTCTAAGACTAAAGGAATTACACGTTAGACAGACACTGTAAACACCTCTCTCATCTTGAACACATGAATATATCTTTCCTGCTTACTTATACTTTACACATCCAGAGGGAAATACTTGAGGAGCAGCTCCTAGTACATATTCCTGAAGAAAGGGCTTCGGTGGGTCGATGCCGCGTTTGTCCCCGCTGGGTCCCTCGTGGGCCGCTTAGGCAGCGCTCTGCCAGCCCCCACGCGTGCACCCATCTCACCTTGGCAGGTGGCTGTGAGCAGCCGCTCACACACACGGTCCGTGCACGAACCGGAGACAGAGAGGCGAGAGGGGTTCTCTGCGTGCAATTCCGAGGCGTTTAACGGCAACGCCCCGAAGGGAACACAGGCAAGGAAGAACCACAACCAAACGCCCGCGCCCGTTTTATCCTGAAAACTGCCAGAGGTGGGCAGAGCATCCAAAACCAATAGTCTGAGGGCTAGGGGGCAGAGGCAAGGTTGAATGACAGAACAGGGGCCAGTGGGAAAAGGGATGGGAAGGGGGAGAGGGCCAGTGACCAGCAGGGTCTAGACAAAGGGAGAACTTTCTAGCACAGTGTTGTAAGGAGAGACCGCTTTTAAGGCAACTTGAGGGGTGTAAAGTGGACTTAGCCACTGCAACATATTCCCATCACCTAACTGTAGGGCCAAACTGTTTGAAAACACATTCCCCTCATCCTGGATTAATAACTTGTTTTCTTACCTGAAGAGCAACTCATTTTCAGTCCCAAAGGTGTCCTATCTCTTCAGTCGCTGTCCCCTGGAGTTTATTTGTAGGAAACTTGCAAGGGAAACAGGAGACGAAGTTTTGAATTCTTTGAAACAAAAAGGGAGGTTAAGCCAGGTCTCCTGCTTTTGTTTTGGCAAGTACATCTTACTCAGTGCTCTTTCTAAAAGCGGGATGGTTCCACTATCAGTGCCTGCATTTTGCTGTTACAGAAGACACCTGTGGTTAACATGCAGAAATTGACAGAGGTGTGTATGACCACACAGGTTTTGGAGTTACTACAAGTGGAGAAAGTGCTACAAGCATATTTCCAGGGTGAAATACGGGGAATATTCAGGGTCATAATGTGGCCTCCTGGTAGACTGCTGGTACTTAAGAGAAATACTGTTATTCTGAATCTGTATTCTGAGATTAGTTTTAGACAAGTTAACTATACCCATTCCTGCTCTTTCCCTCACAATAGCCTGTCCTCTTAACACCTGAATGCCCCTAACTGTAAAGCAAGAATGTATTGTTCCCTTCAGGCTCACAGGACTGTTGGGCTGCTTAATAATTAACTGGAAGAAGACCATTAAAATTCTCACACTTTTTTCATGCAAAATGTCTCTATTTCAGCTTCCAGTGCCATGATGCTTTAGCTACTTCCATGGACTTTTGATGCAAATATGACAAAGCAGCAACCAGAAAGTGCTCTTCACGGGGTGGATGAGAAAATGAACATTAAAAGACTGAAAGTTTTGCTTTTGATGCTTAAATGATTTGTGGTGGTGACCTCAACTGTGGCTTAATGACTATTTTACCCAATTAATTTCCTTAGATATTTTTGCTATGCTTTAAAAATGCATGCTCAAATTTTACATTTTTTTTCCTTTTCTTTCTGAAGTCCCTGTTTTGTTTTCTACACTGAGAACTGGAGAAATGTTGCCGTAGTAAATCCCTTTGTTTTGCCTTGTACGAATCGTAAAAGAGTATATTATCTTCATTTTTCTTCCTTCTTCCCACTTAAATATTTACTTTTTCCAAGGATGAATAGGAAGAGTAAATATATATAACGATGTTTTGTTTTACTGATGAGAAATGGTCATGCCCTTACATTAGACAGGCTTGAGAACTGAGAAAACTGATAAACCAACAGACAATATAGGCAATATTTAAACCACAGGATCCTGATTCTCAGTTCCTTCTTTCTTACACTGTACACAGTAATGGACTCTGAAGGGGTCAAGGAACTTATTATCTCCAAAAACATTTGATGTTACTTTCTGAACTACTAGTTGGAAATAAAAAGGGGCTTTTTTAGAAGGATGTGCACACTATTTCTATGCATTTTATGGACTTCATTAAACCCAATAGATACGTCCATACCCCCATATGGTCTTCAGATCCACTCTGAGACCCCTTTGCATTGTCGTACTCCACCTGGTATTTTTAATGGATTCCTCAGTACCAGGGCTAAAAGTTTTCTTTTAGTCTCTGTAAAATACCCCAAGAGTCTAGAGTATTCAGGGACAAAGAAATAGAAAAATCCCTGTAGGGACTTTCAGGCTTGACTAACAAAGTCAGTAGATTAAAATAACCAAATCAACTAAACAGGGCCTGGGGGAAAGCCAGGTAACCCTTTGAAAACATCCAAAATGTTGTAAAATATGTGGTGTGAGAGCAATTACTCACGGGTCGCAAAAAGAATAACAAGGGATGGAATGAAATTAAGAAAGAGAACATTTCCACTTGATAAAGTCTATAATCCTGTGCAGAAATCTTCCAGTGAAAGGAGCTATTCTGACTTGTTTATAGATTGGCTAAACTACGTTAATAAACAAGCTGTAAATCTCTTAATTTCCTGAGTTAGAAGGAAAACTGGCAAGATCTCCTGGTGGAACAGGTATTTTACCTCTCCAGTGCCTATGATTCTATCACACACGGTCCCTTTCAATTATCAAAGCATCACGTGCCCATTTCAGCAACATGACTCCCATTAATGTCAAAGGGAGACTCGAGATTAAAAACCCCAGGCGTCACTTTAAAAATGCAGGAATTAAAATGATGTATCATTTCTCCACTAGAGAAACCAATTCCCCAAATATGAGACCCCCTTGCATTTTTCTTCTACAGGACTACCCTTGCTTATCCTCAGCACCCAAAAATAAATACCAAGTCCAGATCGCAATTAACCAAGAGCTTCTGAAGGTGAAAAAGAGAAAAGCAGAGATTTTTTTTAGCCATTAAAGAAATTAAAGACTTTGCTTTTCCAGGGAGAGTGTGATTTAAGGGCTAATCAGCACCATGGTCCTACACATTATCTAAGAAATTGAAAATTACTGGCTACTAAACCCAGCTCTCAGACACTCCAGGGGGAATCTCTGCAAGGCCTCTGATAACTTTTGAGTCTAGGCTTGAATGTTGTTCTCATCTTAATTAGAAATTCATCGTGTGTGTTTGTATATGTGTTTGCATTTGTATATATGTTTATTGCTGTATGTGCACATACTTACATACATATTTTGTCTCCATATGGATGCACACACATTACAGAATATATAACTCTTCACTCTAATTGCCTGCTTTTTTCCCTGTCATGTTTAGCAGATTATGCTCTCTGCACTCTATTTTCCTTTCCCTGTATTGGCAAAGACTTACAAATGTCCTATTTGCTTTCTTTTATCTCATTACATTATTCAGTGGCTTTCTGTACACATACACTCAGAAACATTAGCAAATAACTTACTTTCAAAGAGCTTTAAGAAAAGCAAATGTATTTGTTAGAAGTGTGTAAGACTGACTCAAAGCATAAGAAAAGAAGTTGCTCAGGGCAAAAGATTACCAAAGATGCTAAAATGACTCCAGTCCCACTCTTTTGCTAACACCAGAAGCCACAAGAATCTTCACACCTACAGCTGTCAACAAAGAAAGGTAATCTGACAGCTAAGGTAGAAGGGGTATTTGAAGAACAGTGCAGTGCCAGGATTGGTCATCAGCTTGCTGCTGCCTGCCTCAGTTCTGAATAATCCCCTGGAAATGCTTCATGCTTTCCAGTGAAAACTGAGGGAAATGTGAAGTGTGCTTCTCTTTTGCAAATAGATCAGTAACAACCCAAGTTCTAGGAAAAAGGGGGGGGCTGCTACTGAGTGGAATGAGGACCTTTGGAACAGAGGCTGAGATACTGAATGCCTTCCTTGCTTTCATCTCTGCTGTCCAGGCCAGGTCTCATGAAACCATGGTGGTCAAACACTGGAAAATGTTTGCAAAGATCTTGTGGGATTTCTCTCCTTTAATGAGATTCAAAGTTTGTGCAAACAGGGTCCTGAACAGCTTAACCTAACCCTTCTCTGAGTGAGAGGCAAGATGATTTCCAGCAATCTCTACAGTCTAAAGTACTCCATGATTCTTTGATTTGTTAGAAATGGGAGAAAATAAATGTTTATGGATCTGCAAGCAGATGGAGCTGAAAATAAACAGAGAAATTGTCAGCTTAAATGTGCCCAGCACTGTTTTCTGCTACTGAGGCCAACTGGCACAGAAAAGGCTATGTCCATATTATTAAATGCTTTTCACCTTCTAAAGAAGGTGGATGTGTGTAAACTGGTCCCTGGCTTGTGCTAGACACAAAACATACCTGAAAATTGGGATATCTCAAGTCAGATGGCTCAAAAGGGTGTTGGAAACCACTGTGACAATTTAGCTTTACAACCAATTGACTTCTGGAATTCAGAAATATTCCCCATACCTATTTAATTTATTAGAACTGGTGTATCCATAACACCAGAGATTTTTATCATCCCAAAGTAAATGTAGAAAAAATATTTGTACTCCTGAGAACTGTCATAGGTAGTGTATCTGGAATGCTCATCTTTCTAGCATTATTTTTGTTAATTTGGCTTTTTGATTTTGATTTTGGTTTTGTTTTTAAAAAAAGCCTACCTAGAAAGCTTTTTTTCTTTTTTTTCCCCCACACTGCAAATTATGACCCATGGCTGTGTGTCAGTTCTTGTGCATGGTGCTCTTAAAGACATAGGTAAGATCATATTTCTATATAGTCTTGTTCTGGTTTCTTAGTGCAATTTCTTGATACGGGGAGGGTGATTCTGGGGAAAAAAAAAAAAAATCCAAAAAAACCCCAAACAATCTTTTTGTGAGGAATGAAAGAAATGAAAGAGAAGGTCCAGATTTTGAGATTTTTGAGACAAGGGAAAGAACTATATGCAAATATTTCATATTCAGAGAGGTTCACTTTTAAACAGTTGTATTGTTTGTGTTTTTTTCCAAACACTTAAAGGGTATTTTCATATTTCCTTACAATACTTTCCCCTCATTATTAGTTTTGGATTTTCTTTTCATTGTGTTTTTTAACACTGTTTGCTTGGACTTTTTTTTTTTTCAAATTAATAGCTTTCAGGGGCTCTGGGCGTGTTGGTTTTTTTTTTCTTGGTTTGTTTGTTTTCATCTCACCAAATCACAAACAGATATATGTTTATATCTGGTTAATGTGTTCTTGGCTTTTACCTTCTCACTTTATCTTTCAATGTAGCCTTGAAGATCAAATTAAAGTGCAGAAAATTTGAGCAACTAGTGGGAAATAAGAGGAAAACTATGAAAAATTTAAAATATACTCAACTTCAACTTTAGTTATTTTTCTCCCTTCTGGCACAGTGTTATTTTATTCACCTCTCTTATAAAAACCAGCATTTATAAGCACAGTGTCCATAAGAAAATGGGCACAATCAGCTTCTTGATATAAAGCAGGGTGTACAAAGAATTCCTAACTAAATGTAGGGTACTATTTTAATTAAAGTCAGTGATGGGAAAAAGTGCTGCACTAACAATTCAGATCGTGAATGATTTGGTTCATCCACAAAATGTTTCTTTCTCATCCTCTGCTTCAGTAATTTACTTCAGTGAAGGGCAAGTTCAGACTACTCAGCTCTTCTCCAGAGGAACCTACCTGTTCTGGCCGGGGCTGAAGTCCACTGAAGGGCTTTTCTGTCTCCCAAAAAGGCATCATTGCTATTGATCTGTGCTGGATTTCAACAAGTGACCTCAGGGTGACTGTCTGTGTGAGCTCTCACTTGAGAGACCCTTACTTTCAACAAGAGTTTTTTCATATTGATATTAAAGCAGGGTACCTCATGAATGAATAGAGCATTAAATGAAAAATAACCATAAGGAAAAAAAATGCAGGTTTGTGTGGCTTTTTTGTTGTTTTTTTTTTTTTTTTTAAAAGGACATCCCCATTTTCACTTAAATTACACTCATATAAGGGGAGTATTGCTCCAATAGATCCAATAGGATATCTGTTGATCCACATTGCATGTCACAAATCAGAGTTTTGCCTGCAGACTGTTAACAGAAGTTAACTGGAAAATCTTCGTGCTTAGCTGCTGCTTTTCTCAATAGTGACCTATAGATGCTAAAACATATAGAATATTAAACATAAAATGGAATTGCTAAGTAGACTACACACACACCACAGATGACTCAATTCACTGATCCACAGGGCACACATTCAGTCAGAAAAATAATAATAAAAAAAAAAATGCAAGAAATTCCATACATCTTAATGCCAGGGCCATTAATGTGGAGAAACAATAAGTTCACTCCTCTACATTCTTCATTTGGAGATGGGAAGTGTGGTGGCCAGTGAACACACATTACAAGGGACAGAGAGTTCTCTGTAAGACAAGTCCGTAGTACCACAAGAACCACTTTATGTTACAGTGACCAGAAAGGCTTCTCCCAGGATGCTTGTTCTGTTATGTTAATCTGTCCCAGTTTGGATTCCCAGGTTGGCTGTTGGCCTCTACCCCTCATCACTCCCCCAGAGCTTCCCCATTGGTCCCCGTTCCCTAGTCCCACCTTTTCCCTGCCCACGGATAAAACTGTGAGCTTTGGGATCATGTTCATATCTGCCTCTGCACCCTTCGACAGTGTAGCAGCAATAAATGCTCCTGGCGGAACACACGTAAATGCCCTTCTCGACTCCTTGCTACCGACTGTATTACTGAACCCACCCTGCTTCTGTGGGGGCATGCAGGACCCCAGAGAGCTGGGCAGGGATGGTATTAGGGAAGGGTTTATTTTTTCTGGAAAGACAGAGCTGAGAAAGATACATTCATTACACTGCTGAAGGAAAAATCATTCAGCAGGAAATATAGGTAGTATAGCTGAAGAACAAAGAAAGTAAATTCTTAATTTTTTTTTTCTCCTAAAAAGCAGATTGTTTCTTTTTATCCTTTTCTTAAAGGCATAAAAGGAGCAATACAGATCCCTACAACCAAAAAATCAGAACCAGACAAACTGAGAAATTAAAATTTCGCACAAACTATTTTCCTGTATCAGACTTTGACAACATTATACAGACTCTAGACACACAACCTGAGATAAGTTCATAACCTCCCATTCAGAAATTTGAACAGCCACTACAATAAGTGAACATTATGGTGCCATAATTACTTTATGAAAGGGATTGCACAGGTACGAACAGTCATAACTGCATCTCATTGGGAATGACAGTTTCTATCTTTCAGAAGTGGAAGAAGTAACGCCGAAGTAATGCCTGGGTATTCCAACCGACAGAAACAACACTGGAAGGGAAGTGAGTCTTGAGTCTTTCTTTCTTTACTGAGTTACCCAGTTCTGACACTTACAGTTCTCAAGTATACACCATGCATTGCCTTCACCTGCTCTGGAGTTGCTTTCGAAAGGCAGGAAAAAGCAGTTGGTTGTCCAGTCCTTCCTATTTCTTCTGTCCCTCCCCAATCTCTTCTGGATATGCCATGGCTGATTTCACTCTCTGGATTTCTCTGTGTAATTTTAAATTGCTGTGCACAAAGACTGTTGTTTTATCTCCAAGACAACACAACATCTTTAAGATAAAACAGCAATGTACATATAAGTCTGCAGCTCCTTTAAGGAACTGTATTAAGTGTTCAATATTGTGTATATGTATAATGTTGGATGGCAATAAATCCTACCATACTAAACCCAAAAGATTTTTTTGGTGTCTTTTTGTATAAAGTGCCCATCTGGGCTAAATCTAGTCTCCTGTTTTTTCAACAAATATGACAAATTGCTGTGCTGGATGGTAAGCCAAAGGTACTTTTAGTAGTAGTTATCAAGACTAATAACAATCAAGAAGGTACTTTGCAGTACTGAACACATCTCTTGACTATTCCAGGGCTTGGAAAAAGACACAGCTCTCTAGATGAAAACAGTAAATAACTAGGCTGCAGAAGATCAGGGAAGGAAGCATTTGCCTTATGAAAGTAAAGTTTCAGTCCGGGTTTGAATTTCTTGATGGATGCTAAACAAGTGTTCTTAATAAAATTCATGCCTGCAAAAAGTAGTATGGATGAATGAATGAATGAATGAATGCAATTTATTAAATTTACTCCACAGAGTGGGAAGTAAAAGAGTGTTCTGAAGGAGCGACGTGTTATGGTAAACCGTCCATTGTTCCTGCATCCAAATTAATAAACCCAAGGTTAAGGTCAAGGGTTTGGTCCTAATTTCCATAACTTGCCACAGAATTGATCTGAACTAGTACAGACATTGTCTTCATCTCTGTAAGTGTGACATAATAAAATCTGGGGAGATAGAGACATCCTGGTAAGACAAGAGTTTGAGACCAAAGTGCCTTGACAGTTGCAAAGGGATCTCAAAAGAACATGAAATTTCCCTCTTCTGGGACACAAAGAGAAAACATTTTCTAACTTCAAAATTTTGCCCTGCCCTACTGAAACAGACACTAGATTTTTTTTTTTTTTTTTTTTTTTTTTTTCTGGGCACCCATCTCCCTGCCTACACAGATATTTGTGCAAGATTACCACAGCCTGTCTGCTTAGGCATTGGGAAACAGACAAAAAAGGACAGGTATGCAGCTAAGCATTCCATTTCCATCATTCCGTCATTTTGAGGCTTGTTTTGTTGGATGAAAATATGGCAGATGACAAAGGAAGTAAGAATCTCTAAACAAGCAATCTCTAAAGAAGGAAGCAAAATGAAGGAGCAGTGGAAAATCAAAGCCTATCATATGAGTCAGATAATGAGAATAATTCAAGGTTATTATTTCCTCTGCTTCTCTAAAAACTTCTACCAAATATTAAAGTGATTATTTATAATTTTCATTATATTGATGGTATTACTAAAATCAAAGTCTTTTTGTGCTGAGTACTTTTGAGCAAGTAGGTCAGATTCATCTCTCTCAGTTTTGGAAGTCTGAAGTCATCTGACCTATTTCAACAAGCCATTTTAGGATGAAATGAACAGCCCTAAGGAACAAGCAAAAGTGCTTATATCTCCCCTTTACTTATAAAAGGAGTTTAGAATGACTAGTTCATACTGAAATGTCTAACTTAGAAGTCCTACCCTAAGTGAGATGAATTCTTCCTAGGCTTTTCAACTAAGTTTATCACTCTGAAAAATGGGCACCTCATCTAAGGTGGTTGCCTAGATTCTCTCCATAGACAATGGAGAAAAATAAGTACCTCTTGAGGGAAATTCTTTCCACATTACTAGGACATCTTTCTTTTGAGAGGATGAGCCCTCCTCCAGAAGGGAAGCTGGCTGGCTGAGGGCCTTCTCACTTGAGGTGAAGTGAGTGATATAGATCAGTGCCTTGCTGAAAACACAGTGTCTTTTCCAAAGATATTATAATTATATATATATAAAATAACAAAGTCAAGGATGTTTACTGTTGACTCAGTTGAGGATGGATTTCACTCTAATGGCTGGTTATAAGACAGATAGGGAAACATAAAGTAAGAGTGAAAGAACAATAAAAGTGAGTGAGAGAGAAAATATAAGAAATAACTTCTTCAAGCCCCATGAGAAATAAACACATTTACAACTACTTTATGCACAGTTAAATTGAGATACAAATAAGTCCAAATAGTAAGCCAGAGGAAGAGACACAATATCAGGGAAACTGTTCCCAGAAATTGGGAAACAACTGCATGCTGGTGTGGAAAGAATTCTATCTTGTAAGAGTTATAGGCCACAGGAACGAGTACTGGAAAATGTCTGAATGTGAAAATAGTCAGGAAAAAAAATATCATGTACAATAGATTCCAGAGTGATTGAAATCAGCAAATGGATTCTTAGTTTAGCTATCCAAATACACAGGAATTCTAGCTCCCACTCATGATTCAGCTTTCATTTAATTCACTTTTAAATTCTGAAATTAATTTGGCAAAAGTTGCTTTAGTGCATTTCTTTTTTTTTTTTTTTTTTAGTTCAAATAGTTGAGAATTGGATTATTTTCCTTTTTTATTCATATTTACCCCCTATTTCCCCTTCATTGACTCATTGTAGCAAGCTGCTTACTGAAATCTGAACCAAATAGCTGTTGCTCCATTCTCATGATGAGACATGTTGTCCTTTTGGAGTTAGAAACTGAACAACTTGGGTAAACATGGTATTGCCTTTGCATCTGCTAGAGGATGGAAGAGAGAGGTGGGCTGCATTTTCCCCCCACGTATGTGTTAGCTACTTCTTTCTTCTCTTTTTTTAGTTAGAATTAAAACAAATGAAGGTATGAGAGGAAGATATGGTTTGAAGCCAGCAAGACTCACCCCACAGGAGTTTTAGGTACTGCAATATAGGTGAAAAGCCAACCTGGTGAACGACAGTCACACACAGGAATCGTGGATCCAGCATCTACACACGTGCTTGTGAATACACACAGACAGTGCCAGCCACCAACAAGGAGGAAGCGTGGCTGTGTGGCAGTTCCTCTTCTCAGATTAAAAAAACCCTCTTGAAACAGCTTTATTTTTGTGTCTTCCATATCGTTTCTATGAATCTGCTGAAATGAATGTTGCTGTAATGCTGTGGAGTAACTGACACTCCTGCCATGCAATTTTGGTAATCATTTGATAAATCTCCTATCAAATATAGCTAATAATAATACAGCTAATAAAATATATTTCCTATTTATTTTTGCTTTATCTATCTTTGCATTGCAGTGCAAAACAGCAGGAGTCACCTTATAGAGGTTTTTGTGTATTTTCAGCTCAATGCCAAGTGCCTTTGGAGGTCTGAAAGGACAGCCCACTACCACAGGTCATTTGTGCTTCTTTCTGTATCAGCAATAAATTCCAACACACAATTCTCTGCTGTGCACACAAATAATCATAAAAAAGGGAGAGAGCAATTTTCCTTTCTCTGCTGTGTAAGGTAATATTCCTAAGATCAAGGCCTCTAGAGTTGGTTGGAGAAAGAAAGGAGAGGTCTTTCAAGTCTTTCCGAGTCTGACCGCTGTGCTAGGACATAATGTGGGCAGACAAAGCTGAACACTTTCTTGAAGCTATTTCCAACATAAGTAGTTGTGCTTTTAAAGGAATTTTCACCTAATGTTTTTACTTTCTTTTTTTTCCTTACCTCTAATAAAACCAGGTTTGTTTTACTTAGCAATTAATAGGGTACTACAGGGTTAAAGAGTAGCAAACCTTCTTCTTCCTTCTTATGCTTATTCCTTCTTCATATGTCCCTTTTATCCTCTTCAGCTTCCAATTTCTTTTTCTTTTCTCGTTTCCCTTCCCCCTTTGTTCTCAATTTTCTCTTTTTGAATTTATTTGCCCCTTCCCTCTAAATCTGGATTTTTAAAATAATTACTGGACTGAAGCACTTATATTACAGCAAGCTGTCCTTGTATTTTCTATGCTGCTCTCAAACTTCTACATCACACTCTGGCTTCCTAAAAGCAGCTTGCTGAAAAGGGAATGGTTTTAAAATAGGTTACACATCCACAAGGAATAAACATGTATTGTACTGATATTTCCTTTCTTTTTTATCTCAAAGTAGAAATAAAGGCTAGTAAATTTGTTAGGTAGTTCTCTAAGACCTGCAGTGAAAAATGCTGTTTCTCTAAGAAAAGTTGAAGGCCAAATCTTGAGATATAGGCTGGTTTCTCGAGTATCTCATCTCTGGTCGATATAGAACGGATTATATGGGTGATTAAGAACATGCACAGGAAAGCTGATTAGTCTCTCATGGCTTTTTTTAACAACGTTACTTTGAGTAGCCTAAAAACTGTTGTATAAAGAACCGACTTAGTCCCTGCCATGAACAGAGAATAAGAAGGGAATTACTTCAGGCCCTCTGAACACTGAACACAGCCTAGGCAGATTAGAAGATGAGATCATAAACCTTTTAAAACCTCTGTAAGTAGAAATGGAGGATACTGTATAAAATGAAGCTACATTCCATAAAACATTGCAAAATCGAATAGATTGAGCTTGGTTGTACACACAGTGTTATAGACACAGAAATGTCCTTAATGATGAAAGTGTCAGACAGTTTTTTCATACTGTCCCAGGGACATCTGAATTCTGAGGGTAAAAACCTCAAATGTGAGCTAAGTATTATTAGTGTCCTAATCATAGTTTTAGTCTAGTTATAACTTAAAAGTAAACTTGGACCCAGAACTGTTCTCCCACTTTCAAGATCAAACGAAAATTTCCCAATGAGTGCACTTGATGATTTCAGGATAGCTTTAAGTGTACTTAGTTAAGTACTTAGTTTAAGAGTACTTAGTTTCCATAATCAAAAAAAAAAAGTTGTTTTCTTCCAATTATGTTAAAAAGTTTATTAGGAGATATTGCTTTGCCCTACAAAAATCCATTAATTTGCATCATCAGACTATCACTCATATAGCAGCATCATTATTGCCACATCTTCCTCAGTGTTACAGCTCAACATTCTTCTTCTCACCTCATCTGCAGCATTCCTAAATGTTCTTATATATTTACTTCCTTTTTCCAAAGGGATTACAGATGGAAGTCATCCCTGTTTACTTTATTGCTTATATATGCCACATATAAATATTCCCTTTCTTTTTCCATTTTATTTTGTTTTTAATGTAGGGATAAGAGAAAGTCAGACAATGAGAGTTGTGAATATGTATTAAATAGAAAAGAAGGGAGGACCTCAAATTAGAAAAAACACCCCTTTTTCAAATTCTACAGTGCCATAAATTCTCTCTGTTTGACAAAGCCATTTACTCTTTATGAAACTGAAAATTTTCAAATATTGCATTTGGAAATTATGGGCCATGAAAACTTCTCAAAAAATCTTTACTGGCTTCTTTCAGGTGACACTATTAACAGATTTGGGCCTGAGTTCTTCAAATGTATATAGAAATGCACTTGGAAGATGACTTTTTTTTGCAGTTAAACACCTTCAATCACCACCCAGGATTTATCATGCTCTACTATCATGTCTCTTGCTGCCATCAAGAAAGGAATGGGTGGAGAAAGAGATTTCATTATGGTTAGTTTATCTCCACAGGCAGGATGCTTCAGAGAACAGAAGAGAAAATGTTCTCCATCTCAGTAGTGGCCTGATAAAATCCTTGTCATCTGCAGTTTTCCTTGCAGAACTTTTTCTTATTTCAGAGCATTTCATCTAAATCATCACTCTTTGGGTAGTCCTGTGTGAATCATAATCTGTTCTGATACCACTATCAGTGGTCAACATTTATGTCAATGCTGAGGTTGTAATTTCTTGACAGTAATGTTCCTCACTTGATATAACACTGTGCTCAACCTGGAGGAAGCTCCTGCTTGGTGCTCCCTCACTATGAGTCCTTTGCTACCCAGGGACATGGCAGGCAGAGAAGACACAGTGCTGTCCATGTCATATTTATTTGCTCTGCTAACAGCTCTTAAGATTATTTGGAAGAACAGTGATACTCTCAAAAGTGTATGAGGGTAAAATTCACTGATACTAGGGGTGGTTTGGGAGGCAGAAAGAGAGATGGGATTGCTCTGTCATCAAATCTCCATTTTGAATTTATAGTCAAATATGCACTTCATGTTCAGTCTGTAGAAGTCATCCCTGTGTGTCTCATAAGTAACAGATAATTTCCCTACATTTGAGAGCCAATTAAAATACTTCCATAGCAAAAACAAACAAACCAACCAACAAGCAAACACAGGTTCAAACACACAAAAAATACCTGTCCAGAAAATTTCAGCTCAAGAACACTGAAAATGGACTACTCTTTAATCTTCAGCACAGTTCTTCCCTTAAAGTGCAGGAACAAGAAATTCACATGTATATTTGCCATTTTCACATAAATTTTTAATATAAGTGAACTATGAAATCCCAGATATGAAACACAAAGTGGAACAAATGCAGAAAAGGGATACTTAGAAGGTCAAGGGAATGGAGGAATTTTCTTAACAGTCTTGAAAGCTTGGTTTGTTGAGCCTTCAAAATGAAAGGGATACAAGAGAGGATTTAATTGCTGTCTAAAATAACATCAGGGAAGTTTTAATGGTAACATGAGAGGAGGAAAGGGCCTATTATAGCTAACGGGCATTGTTTGCAAAAGAGAAAATGGGTATAAAGTGATGAAAATAAATTTAAACTAGAAATTTGAAGAGTATTCTCACTCATTAGATAAACTATGTTCTGTACAAATCTACCAACCAGAGAGCTGGGAGGAAAAAATCTTGATCTTTTTTTAATATGGAAAATGAAAGAGCTCATACTGCATGCTACTTGCCATAGTGGAGTATTTTTAGGACCCCTCTCCTCCCATTCCTATCATTACTTGAAAAAGAAGAAAATTCACTAGTTTGTTTAATCATCTGTGTTTTGAAAATCATATTTGCTATAGCAAGTAAATTGAATATACAGTTAAGTCACACAACACTTCTTCAAAAGGTTTAGTATTCCTGTGGGTGGCATGGACTTCTGCCCTGCTACAAGAACAAATCAAACACAGATCTAAAGGCAAAGAGGTGTGCTTGCAAAGGCAGAATATATTCTGTAGCAGTTAAAGTTCAGTAATTTTCACTGATTGGTTCTAGTTTAGAAGTCAGGGTGATTTTTTTGAAATTAGGCAAAATTAGAGTAAGAGGAAGAAACATTATCTTTTACGCTATGCTGAGCAATAATTTTATGAAAGGAATATTGGAAGAAAATTATACAAATTATGAAACAGTCTACATAATAGCTAAAAGACAAACTTCTTTACTTCTCTGAACTCACTCTTTCTTCAGCCAAATAACATCCCTCTACTACCTGTACACAAATTCTAAAAAGACAGCTGTTAAAATCTGTAAATAATCCCGAGATTTCCTTCATATCTCAAAAGTTTAGTATTAGTTTAACAGTCTCCACTTTTGAGAGTCAAACTGGAGTCCCTACTTGAGCACTAGAACAATCAACCTGGCAGACATATAACCAATATTGGAAGTGTCACTATTCCTCAACTTCAGGAGGTGTTGCTCTCATGCAGGAATCAGTAAATCTTAAAACACTCCCTAACCTAAATACTAAAATGGTGGCAAAATTTTCCAGGGGGTTTCATGGATTATGCATGGCTCCTTGAATACAAATATCTCAAAGAAAAAAAAAAAAAAACCAACAAAAAAAACCAAACAGAACAACCAAAACACAGGCACCACGTAGCAAACATTAACAAGCAATTAATGTATTTCATGGTCTTAATTGAGTTTGGATAATTACAGATACTAATTTACTTCCCTGTCCCTCTATTTAAAATGCTGGTGAAAGTTTCACATGAATAAAGGGTTTACCCCATTTGGTCTTGGATCATCAGTTCATGTCAGGCCACCACTTTATTCCATTGTGGTCTATCAGTACTATGGAGCTCTCTGCTAATTATAATAATAATTTTAAAGCTAGCACAGACAACTTTGTTCTAAAGTTTAGTTTCTAGAAACAAAAGAAAAACAAACAGAATATGTTAGTTAGAAACATCTCCTCCTCTCTCTGAAAAGTTATATTCTCTGGGAATACTGCATACAGCTCACAGTGACTGTGTTCCTCATATGAGACACAGTGTGGTGTGCTAAATTCTTAGCTCCCTGGCTTGCCTGGCCCTGTCTCTCAGGAGATTCAGCACCAGTTTATTAATGAGTGCAAGTTGTATCTTAGATATTATTTTTACCAGCTGTCTGTATTTTATGTTGCCTCAGAATGATGTTAGTATTTGTAACATTTGGCCAAATTGTTCCATTCTAATATTCCTACTTGTCTACATTACTGGATTACACAGCAGGTGGCTACACTGTCAATGAAGAATCAAGTTCAAATTGTTACAAATACGTCTGACAGTGTTCTTCTTTGTAAATCCTGGAAGGCTGTGGGTGTGATAATGTTACAGCTCCAGGTATCTTCTTCTTCTATAGTGCTTTTGACACTTTTTGTCACTCAATGCTCTTGATTTTGTTTTTTCAGTTATTGGTTGGGGGGGCAGGGGGTTGTTAACATATATAAAATGGCATCCTAGGGAAAAAGGGGTTTTGCAATTGTGATTCATATATTTATATTATTTTCCTCCAATCCCTCCATGTCCAGGGCAGTGGTGGAATCACCACCCCTGGAAGTGTTCAAAAAATGTATGGACGTGGCACTTGAAGACATGATTTAGCGCTGAAGGTGGTGGTGGTGCTGGGTTGACAGTTGGACTTGGTGATTTTAAAGATCTTTTCCAACCTTAATGATTCTATGATTCTGTGAAAAGCTTTTGATTTGCTTGCCACTTTCAAGTAAATTTGATAAGGAAAGCTAGTCTTAAAACTTAATTCCTAGAATTTAACATAACAGAAATGTATGGATCAAAAATAAAACCCACAAAACCTTACAGAAGTGCCACTGAATATGACCTTACGTATTTGTAGACAGTAAAGAACCCCTAGAAAAGGAATCTCTATAAATGGCTCAGTTTTGGAAAAGTTCTTTTTCTAGTAAATTGCCTCTTAATACATGAGATTGGCCATACAGGATGCACTGCGGTACTGGATGGCACTGCAGTTTCTGTTCTCCTCATTTGCAGCCTTCAGTATCACCTGATCCCAGGTGAGGCTGCAGGCATCCAGCCACACCTGGCATGTGATGGTCATGGACCAAAAGGAAGGCTCTGATGCTGTGCTGAAAATGAGTGAAATACATGCCTCTCTAGGAGAGAAGGAGAGTGAGACAGGAGGCAGTTAGACAAGTCTCACTCCTCTGCAGGAGAGACTTGACACATTCCCCTTATGGTGGACACATCTCTCTTTCCTTACCTGCAGACACTTCACCAAGACCAGATTGTTTTCCACACACTACCTTTGAAGTGGCTGAATTGTATTGAAAAAGTAACACTGGTTTTAATGCAGTAATCCAACATCTTGAATTACTTGTGGATACCTGACTTTCACGTCACGGATTGCCACCCTCCTGGCCCTTTTCAGCCCACATCTCTCACTGTTTATCTAGCCCAGGCTTCTTCATCAGTTCCTCACTGTGAGGATCCTGTGGTGACAATTTCCAGCGTCTTGTGGAATTCATGGTAGACATGTCCTCTGCTCTTGTCTCACCTGCCAAGCAAGTAATATCACCACAGAAGGTTATCACATTGGTTAAGTGATGCTGCTGCTCCTGTTTTCTTTCTCATCCTTCATTTGCCGGGAAATGCCTTCTAGGATTAACTAACCACTTTCCCAAGGACTACAGACTGACCAGCCTGTAATTCCACAAACCCTCCTTCTTACCCATTTTGAAGGTAGGAGTGACCTTTGCTTTCCTTCAGCCCTCAGGCACCCCTTCCAGTCACTGTAATCATTCAGTCACTGTCAAAAGGCCTCACCATGGTATAATCCAAGTCCCTCAGTACTTTTGGATACATGGTACCAGGACCTATAAATTTATGTTTGTCTAATTTGCTTCAGGATTCTTTAACCTGATCTCTTCTACTAAGGGTTAGGTTTTTTGCCCCAGACTCCTCTCATGATCATTTTTCCTATGCTGCCTGTTGTTACTGTCTGTGAATGGTGTTTGGGTGTTAATTAGTTTCCTGTCCTTTCCATGAGTCTCACTAGACTGAATTCTACCCTCTGGAATTCCATGAGTTTATAATATAGTTTATAAATGAGACCACTTGCTTTTTTTTTTTTTTTTTTTTTTTTGCATAGTGCCCTGAGAATTCCTTCCTTCCTAGCATCTAGCATTCCAAGGAAATATTTACTTTACATTGCTTATTGAGCATATAATTCTCCCTGTAGCTTCCATGATAGGCAGTTGGGACATTATGGTTTGAAGGCATTTTCAGCCCATCTCATGTCTGAGAAATCTGCAAATTTGCTTTCAGTCACACATACACCAATGTCTCCAGAGTGAGAGGTAAGCAGAGGCTTGGAGACCTATTTCATTTAATGAAGACCATATCAGATATTTTCATGAGTAATTATATATGCTGGAATTAGGGTTGGTCTCTCATGTAATCTTTTTCCCCTTTAACAAAAAAGTAGCATGGAATTTTAAATCCCTAGATTGTCAAACACTGCAGTAATATTCTTGCCAATGAGTTTACTGTCATAACCATTTGGAGAGAAAGTCCATTTAAAAAGAATATTCATGAAAAACACTTTCTGAATACGTAATTGGGAGAAATGTCACAGCAATTGTTAGAGTCGCACTCACTAATTAGAGAAAGTACAAAATACCATGTGATTTATGTGTTCCATCAAAACTAAACTAGGATTTCTGATATTGTATATTCACAATGAATTTTGCTTGTGTTCAGTATACAGACCATGCTTCAATTGCAGAAATCACTCACTGAATCATCAGGACGGAACAGATGCAAGAAAATTGTGATCTTCTTGATGAGAAACAGTAAAAAAAAAATAAAAAAATAAAAAGGCACTGGATCAATTATTCACTGCAAATTACACACTTGGCTACCATGATCATTATAACCCCTTCACATCCTGTTACTCTACACTCCATTATTTCTGCTTACCCCTATGGAGCCTGCCCTTTTACCTTCCTGACACTCCCCTCTTTTCTAGCTGTCAAACAGACTATTTCAATCCCTGTTTAAAGGATTTCTTATTTCTCCTTTGTGTGCTGCCTGTATCCTGCCATCCCTATCTCTCCCCCTTACAGCTCCATCAGAGTACTGGCTTTCATGCCTAAAATGGTGGGGGAAATGCTGGTTTAAAGACCATCTGGCTTCTATTCACAGGGACACTATTGAAAACCAAACTGGTTTCTTAAAGCTCCTACTGAAGTGTAGAAAAGTGTTCTTTTTCCCCCCTCTGGTTTTAAATGGAGGGATTTTTTATATTTTTTTCCCCAAGTCTTCAGACTAGTTCTTGAAACTGCTGCTGTCATGCAGGAGCCCTGTATGGCTTCCATAATGAATAACACAAATAATTTTTAACGAATCCTTCCTTTATCAGCAGAGCTCAGCACAAGAAAGGATTATGCATGGCAAATTTGATATAGAGGACACAAAGGTACTGGCTTATGGGATAGTTGTTAATTGTTGGGGCTTATTAACGATATTTCTTCAATTTACCATTCAGCTGTCAAGGGTGCCTTTGTCAGTCTTTTACAAAGAAACTAAATATTATCCCCTCTGTCACTGTGAGGTGTGGCAATATCACTCTTTCTGTTTAACATTTAATCAACAAATTCAAGTGACTTAGCCAAAGCTGGGTGGGAAGGAAATCTAGGATCAAAGAAAAAACCAAAGAATCTTGCAATCTATGCCAGCACTTTAAGCATCAGATACCTTGCCTTCACAAAGCACAGAAGAGCTTACTCTACTGCAGTACTCTAGCTTTCATAATATCTCAAACTGCTTCATGCTCTAAGGCATAAATTTGCTTTTTAATAATTCCCGTCACTGGAGAGGAGGTGGAAAGCAAAGACATTTATAGTGTTTGTGTTGAACCCTGAAAAAATGTTATCTTTCACTTTGATAATTTTCTGCCTATTTGACAGTAAAGTAAATCTATATAAATTCTATTTATTACTTAAATCCAGGCTTGGGCCTATTTCATCAAAAGATGTTATATATGTTTCATATGGTCTGTGCTAGAGCCTGAAACAGTCATTGTTTTGGGGCACAACGGTGGTGGAGTGTCGAGTTCCACCTCCAAACCAAATGGGTTCCTTTGGTGTCTGGATCAGACCTGGTTTACAACAGGACCTTAGCAGCCTCATCTCAGGACCAAGATCCCATGTGATGATGATCAGAATGGCTTATGCAGGGAATGCAACCAAAGGAATCCTCCTTTGAATGCTACTCCATTTTTCCTTGACTCAGTGATCAACGCAGGACATACTGGGGGTACCTAACCCAGATACTGACTGGATTTGCTTTGTGGTACTGTGAGATCGCATAACCAGCTACCTCCAAGGGCGTGATGCACTCCACTCTGAAGAGAGAAGATGCAACATACTTTGTTGAAATAAAACACTGAGCTAACAAAATTCAGTGGTAAATGTGGCAGTGATTTAATAAGATTCAATGGTGAGGTACACTTGATTATTCACTGCATAGGGAACAGGGTCACACAGACCTGTCAGGAAGACCCTCCCGTTGGGCCATGAGGTTCAGAAAGGACCTTCTCAGAGAAGAGTCTGGATGCACCTGCATCTACTTCTAGTCCCAGGCTTGGTCAAAAGTTTCCTTCTAAGGGTTTATATGTGCACAGACAATCCTTTATACCCCTTACCTTAGATTTCAAAGTATAGCACGCCATTAATGACTTAGCAAGGGTCAGTGCAGCAAGGAGTCTCAGCCTCAAGAGTAGCATTGAGAGGACTCCCTCTTCAAGGGGAGAGCCCACTTCAGTGCAGGAGAGCTCAGTGGCTCCCAGGCTCCTCACTATTTATGGAGTAAGAAGATGGAATTATGTTTGCATAACAGCGAGTTGTCTCGGTCACTGTTCCAGACAGCTTTTGATTACCACGTTGCCAGTCATCAATCTGTCTCCAGTCATCACAGCCCCCAGGGTGATCATAGTTCAAGGGGTTGGGGAGAGCACACCCTCACACCACCTTCAAGCTTAAAAAGATGGAATAACTTGTGATCTTTATTTATGCAGTCTTCTCAGTCTGGGTGCTCAGACTAGCTCATTGCTGTAAAGGAAACAAGTCTTAATTTAGGCTATGGAAACAGCAACTGTTGTGATCCTGCACAGAAAGAGTGGGAGTAGAAGCAGCCAGTAACATCGCTGCAGCAGAAGAACAGCAAGAACCTTACTTTGGCTTTTCCTTACTTGAAGTTAATCTCATTGTATCTGGGACTTAATCTGATTTCATTGGCCTCAGACAGAAAAAAATGGTGTTTGTTTCCTCTGTCTAACCTGTTCTAACCTGCTAATACAGGCAAACATGTCTTGCTACCTGAAAGCAGTAGAAGTAATAGGACTTCCAGGTTTACTTGCCTTTAACAGACATTGTGCACATTATGTAGTTCCTGAATTTTAACAGAAAAAGTAAAACAAACAAACAAACAAATCATATATGTACTTTTCAGAATTAGATTCAGTAAAATCTGTGAGAGTATGTCTTGTTTAACCATAAGAGTAATTTTAAAATCATTGTAGAATGGTTGTCTATAATGTCTCATACCTCCAGGGTTTTTCATCTTTGTGAAAAAATTCTACAGAAATCATTAATTCTGTATCAAACATTTTGGAGAATTAAGATGTTCTATAATATTTTGTGACGTCTGTTTTTCTTGTATGAAAGAATCTCATTATGAAACAACCTTGATATTAGACAACACTAATGTTTTAAAAAACACTTCCCCAAACTTTTTCCTATTGATTAATCCTGCTGATGCTATAAACAAGGTATTCAAAACCTCCATTGACAGAAGATAACTGGTTTTAAAGTGAACTGAGACCACATTAAATTTCAGGCCTTGCTGTCTGAGCAATGTGATGAATATCTAAAGTACTCCACCATGTAGTAGAAAAAAGTTTTGGATAAACCCCATAGGAATACCCAGAAAAATCCCTCTGAAACTGTCATGTGGCACAAAGACAAACACCAAATACAGCATTTTGTAGGCATGCCTGTAGTGCAAGCTTCAGCCTTGAAGCTCATCCAATACAGAGGCAGAAGAGGATCTTCTGTGTTTACTTAGTCCAAAGGCAAAATAAATCAGCTGATTCAAAAGGCAACATAGCAATATCCTTAAAGAGAAGGAAAAAAAAAAAAAAAAGTTGTGTACAATTGTCTTTGTTTTTCCCCTCCTACTGCCCTGCAAGTTCAAAAGAAAAAAAAAAATCGAAAAAGAATATTTGGCTTCACTGAATATACTGCCAGTAGTGAGCACGGACACAGTGAGTCAAATATCACACCATCAAGGAAACATTCCTGGCCAACTCTGTGAGGAAAATCTCAAGCCATGGCAACAATTTTAGACAGTAAAATGTTTTGTGGTGCCTAAGAAGGCAAAACTTAAGACTTACAGTAAACATCTTTCATCTCCATGAATACCTTGTTTATTAAATAGGTAGCTAGATGCTAACATCTCTTTGCAAAATCTTCTCCCGGCAGCTGTGATCCATGCTCAGGGAGACAGCCACACACAGCCAGAAGTAAGTCAGCTCTTTTTTTATGGAACTACTCTACCTCTTTTACAGTCTGGAAAGCCACCCAAGGGGTTAAAAGGCTGAGCTGAAGGTCACAGAAGGTGAAAACCAAAGGGCCGAAGGCTTTCTTCATCCCGTATGTACGACTCAGTCCCTGTCTTGGCTGTTTAAAGGGATCTTTGGGGAGATGGAAGCCAGCCACCACGTCTAGGGATGAATACGTCAATGACAGCAGGAGGACTGAATGTTTTCATCTCCTCTCTAATCACCAGGGCACAGCCACCAGTTTGCACACACAGGAGTACCTGCATCGCTTCCTTATCAATGTTCCGATCATGTGAGTCTTAAATCTGCTGGAATGACAGCTCAAGGCTGATGTATGAAATAGTACTTAAAAAGGCTGCAGATGGGGGATAGAATGTCTGTTCTTTAAGTGTGTATATATATTCATTCTTCCAGTTAATACATGTTTGAAAAGCCCTGTATTTGCTGTGCTAACTGTTGCCAGCTGAGTAGCATGACTGTGGCAGAAAATCGGTGTTTTTCATAAAAAACCCTGAAAACAACAGGTCAGTTCACTACCCATTAGCTTGAATTAGAGAATTTTTTTCTTAAAATACATATATAGAGAGTAGTGGAGGGGGAAAATATCTGGACATGTGCTTTATATTAGTTGTCTGGTGATGGTGACAGGTGCATTTGTCAGGCCCCAGGGAGCAACTCCGTTAGATTCACTTTATTAATTGAGCAGATTACATGTTTTAGGAGATTTATTCCCTCCTCCTCTCCCTGCCTCCCCCTCCCTTTTCTTTGACATTCCATAGTTAAAACAAGGAAGGGGAAAATAAACTTCCTTTTGGCTTTATCAAGTTATAATTAATCATGAGGGGAGTGGAAGAGTCTAGCAGTAATGCAGAGGGTGCATAACACTGACAAGGTCAATTATCTCCTGATAATTCTCACTACAGCAAGTAGTAATAATATGAATAATACTAATTGAATGTGAGTTTGTAGAGTTTTAATTCCTATTTTAAAGTTCTCTTCCACATAAGGCAGACAGGATGGTGGATGCAAGTGGGAGGTTGATTTAATGGCCTCCAGCCCTACAGATTTCTTACTAGGCTGAGGATCTTTGCAGTATTTGCTGCCTATCAAGATACCTGGGATGAAGAATGCAGCAAAAAGGAATGGGAGACTGGGGAAATACCATTTGCCCAGGATTCTGGATATTTTCTGTGTTAAAGTGTTGAATGGGCTCTTTCCATATCAACTTCGATTGAAAAGTTTCAAGTCTTCTAGTCTGCAGTACTCTGGACTCATGTTTTCTTTTAGGGGTTTTGAGTCAGCTGATCAAAAGCCAATTCTCATTTGAGGTACAACATAATAAATCCAGAATAGCTGCAGTGATGCAGAATAGCTGATCAAATGCCTTAGTGCAGCTCTACAGACCTGTCCTGGCACCCCTCTGAAAATTCCACCTCATGAATGGTCATATATGGAAGCATATAGCTTTGATTTATGCCTATTTTATTTAACTCATGAACCTTCCCTGCTATTACTTGTACCTTAAACTTAGGTTATATGTTTGGGGGGAAAAAAAAAAATTGTTTGTTTATTTGTTAGGACATTGCCACAATAGGGTTCTATTTAGTTTTACCTGGTGATCCTATATAGCAACAAGTATAAATTAAGAGTGTCTTGTACTTTATTGTGCCTGTACTATGATCCCACATTCACAGAATACTAATGCAGCCAATTAGATCTTCCTTGAACCCGTTTCATTCATTTTTTACAGTGAAGCCCAGTGTGTTTACTAAGTAATATTGAATTTGAGCTTTTCCTGTAAAAGCTCACGCTTTTAAATGACCTCGATCTGTGTTTTATTCTAGGCAGAATCACAAGGACCAAACACAACTAACTAGCCAAAAGTCAATATATTTAGTTTTTGCTCCAGAGAAACTGAATAAATAATACAGATAGTTAGATTGCCCACTGCCACAAGCATCCATTGTTCATGGAAAATTTATGATCTAAGTACACAAGAGATTGTGAATACACAAAAAAGGCCAGTAATCCTGAGTCTCTGGAAGACAACAAAAAAATCTATTTATATCCATAAAATGTGCTCACTAGTGGGGGCAAGATTCATAGGGTGTTGTGTGCACAGTGCAGCACAAATATTGACTAGTAAAAAGACTGTTTACTGCTGAAGAGATGGGAGACTCATTAGTGGCATAACAGAACCATAAGCTGGCCTCCTCCAGAGGCACAGAAGTTTGTAGCAATGAAAATGACGTCTGAGAAGGATGCTGCCATCTGTAAGTTTGCACACTGGAAGGCTCAGGCAGGAGAGAAAGCATGGCATTATTCTGAAACCCTAATGGAAAAGTTCCTATGAAGGAGAAGCAAGCACATGGGAAATAAATGCAATATAATCAGGAAACAATTTTGTTTTCTGATAGAGTATGGCAGTTAGTGAGGAAGAAAAAATCTTTTATTTTTTGTTAGTGTTTTTGCTTTTAAATGCCACATTTTTATTTCCACTGGGAATTGTAAAATATAAATTTACATTTTGACAATATATCCCCATGATAAACAAAGTGTCCCAATGATTATGTTTGGGCCATTTCCCCCCAAACTCTAGCCCTTGTGAATTGAGAAGTGTGATATGGTGAGTGACAGCAGTCTAGGGACAGAGTATTAAAATTTGAAGCCTGCAAGTCGTGTTCAATAAAAATACATCAAGGGGGATGAAACCTTTACAATTCACCAGCACATTTTACTCTACAATTTTCAAAAGGAAAGTAGCAGGGGTCTCAATCAAAGCATGTTGAAATGTTCCATCAAACACGTCTCTTCTAAATGCAGCCTGACAGTGCCTGCTTCCATTTCCGATCTTCTCACTTAAATGGGTAACACATGTGTAAACGATGTTTATTTTATTGTAAATAGAGAATTGTCTCTGTCCTTTAATATCACTGCTCTGTGTTTGCACCCTTGGTGTCTCCTTTAACTGCTAATGTAGTATTCTCCTATACACATTTATTAAGGCTGGAATGGAGGCCTCTGGACAGCTATTCCATCCCCCTGCACTGTGGCAGGATTGACTTCACAGACTTTTTCCATCCCTAATAATTGGATATCACATCCTGCCCTGAATATTATTTCCTCATTTACACGAGCTCTTTTTGGTGTTTTATTCCATTGCCTGAACTGTTCCTCTGAGGATGGTTAAAGATTTTCTTCATATTCAACATTTAGGATTTCTGCTGAAGTATAGTGCAAAATGTCCTCTTCTGCCCTTGTTGAAAAATGGAGTAAAAGTTGTTCTAACTTTTCATATACCCCTTAAGAAATTTGTAGCATGCTCTGTTCCCCCAGTCACACAGCTGTGAAACAGGGACTGGTGGATGGGGGAGAGCCTGGTTGCCAGGGAGCGGTCTTCACCAGTGACATCCACATCAAGAAAGTCACAATGATCCCACGTATTTCTGACTTCAGATAACTTTTGGCAGCCCAGAAACTCTGTGTTTCTTCAGAGAGATCAGACCAGTGATCCCTCTAGTGGCACCTTCTCCCTCAGGTTACCCATTCCTTCACAAGAAGCGATGGACACCTGTATCCCAGGTGTCCATCCCAGCATTTTCTGGAAAATGGTACCTCAGCTGGTGCCTAAGTGTGATGCATGATTTCTAACTATCTCCTAGGTCACATTTTCAAATTCTTGGTCATTGTGTACTTATGGTTCACCTCCATCTTAAATACCTACCCTGAGAGCAAAAGCTTTTTGATATGTGTGATGGTATCCTCTATTTGTGATGTATTTTACAGCAGAGGACATGCCTCTTTCACTGCCCAAGGAGTGCCTGTCCCAGCAGCAGGAATGCAGCCAGCTATGCCCAAGGGTTCTGAATGATCATTTCCTCACTCTCTTCCCTCTTGAGATGTCCAGCTTTGAATTCCTATGGAATTTCCTCATGATTTCTGTGGACGTAACAAGAGTAGGAAACATCCATGCAAACACTGGAGAAGGAGGCAGGAAGGAGCAGCAAGAACCCCCAGCATCCTTTAGAGACTGTCATTCTGGAGCAGACACCCACACTGCTGTCTGTCAAGAGGATCACTGTGGGGCAGATCCTCATGTGAAGGACCCCACTCCAGAGGAGATGGATATTCCAGATGTTGCCTGGAATCAAAAGACAAAACTTTCCAAACAATGTTAAGAGTCGTAAGATAAAAAGCAATTTGTTAATGAAAGTTTTCAGGTGCACAAAATGTGTCTATGCACACATGTGGTAAAGGATTCCTGCAGTTTTTATAACGTTAATTAATTAGTATATCTAGTAGGTACCTCCAATAGGAGATCAGTTGCCCCAATAACCCACCCTTGGGTCAGCTCCTTGGAGCTGGTCTCTTAAGTTCTGGTGGAAAACAAGGTGTCCTTGTCAGAAATTCTCTTCTTAAGAATAAGACTAAACAGAATTCCAAGAATGTGTTAGAAAGGGTTAGCTTATTATTATAAATATGAGAAAGGGCAGGAAAAGTACTAGAAACCATACAACTATCTATTAAAAATCTACAAAGCTACGAATATATGAAAAAACTAGAAGTTTTTAGGCATCACTGATATGATACTGACTGTACTCCCTGGGCAACTTGGGGTGGGTAGAGGAGTCTGAAGACTCTGGGAAAGCAAAAGGAAACAAGCTGACTTAAGGTTTGTCTCTTTTGTTTCTCACTACCCAAATCTATTTTAATTGGCAATAAATTAAGTTCATTTTCCCGTCTGCTTCTGCTTTGACTGTGACAGTAATTGATAAGTGATCTCCCTGTCTTAATCTCAACCCACAAGATTTCTTGCTTCTGTTTTTTCTACTTTCTGCCCCTGTGCTTCTGATGGGTAGTGAGGAGTGAGCATCTGGGTGGGAGTTTGCCTCCCACCCAAGGTGAACCCATGACAAGAAAACAAAAAGCCAGAAATTTTTGGCTTTTTGGATTTTCAGCTGTAAGGTCTTCTTGGGTTTGGTTTTGGTTTTTTTTTTTTGGTTTTTGTTTTGTTTTGTTTTTTGTTTTTTTTTTTTTTTGGTAGGCTATAAAGAAATAATTTAGGTCACTACAAAGAAGTTAAGCTGGAGCATAACCTGATCAGCTCTGTACACCTGTTTTAACCTATTAATTCATTCCTCATTGGTTTAGTATCTGGTTCTATGAATATTTCTGTTAATAATTTTACACACATGGATAGACCCATTAATCACAACTAAGGAGACTGGAAGGCTCTCAGATGTTTGCAAGGGAGGGATGCTTGGCTGCAGAAGTCAGTTTCACACAGGTTTTCTGGGTAATGTCCTCTGTGACATCAACCAAGAGGCATGAAAGGTCAGGAAGGTGAGCATGTGAAATGGCACCTAGATGTCTTTAAAAATACAAACCTAAGTCATTTATACTGGCAAATTCTGCCAGGTTAAAGGATGTAGCAGACTAAGCTTTCTAAGGTAGCTCCTGATTTGGCACTTAGAAAAAACTGAGATGCTTGAAATGAAAATGGTATCTAAATCTAAACTTAAGTAGAGATGCTGTCTTGGGAATTTGGCAACTAGATATTTAACAATAAAGCAAATCTAGATATTTCACACTGCGCTGATATTTGACAATAAAGCAAATCTTTGTATTTTTGTATCCCTTCACCAAGGTGTAGGTGGCCTTTCCCTTTAGGACTCCATTAGTTATCTATGCTCGGATGTCATCTAGTGCCAGAACCTCTTTCTCCCTTCAGTTCAGACTGCGCTAAGCAAAATTAATCAGAGGACTGCAGTTAGCCTGACCTATTTGCACTGGACCTGTAGACAGAGGAGGTGAAAAACCACAGTAAATGAAGGTGCTGAAGGCCTTGCTGTAAAAAGAGAGCAGTGTGTGAGACTGAAAACGCCTATCTGTGTTTGCCTGTTACGACAAATTACATTTCAGTGTTTACCCATGGTCTAAACCCTTCTGCCATCTAACCCAATATCCTATAGGCAATGGGCTGAAAGCGTCTAGAACCAGAACATGCACAGGTTAATACTTCCTCAATATTGCCTGTCTTCATTCAGTGCAGAGCCTTAATGCCCAGAGTGTTTACATCTTTGTCTATCCTTTAGAAAGGACTTTCATTAATTTGTCTAATCAGCTCTTGAAACTGCTTGATGCAGTTAGCATCCACAAGTTACTGTGGCAACAAGTAGCACAATTAATTCTGCTTTATGTAAAAGTCCTTTCCTTTGTTTGCTTTTAGAACTTCACATCTGATAATTCTTTTTGACTACCTGTAATTTTTGTGTCATGAGAAAAAATAAATACCCATTTTTAATTATTCTTCACAATTTAGTGATCTCTCTCAACCTTTTCAGACTTATTTTTGTCTGAGCTTTGGGCTATTTAATGTCTTCAGGTACAGAAAAATTTTATGTGTTCAGTCTTGCCTGCATATTGCGTTTGGTTGTTTTATTCTTTCTGAGAAGCAGAAGGACAAGAAAGAGGTACTCCATGTCTGATATGGATGTTCCATATAGGAGAATGAGGATTTTGTTGTTGTTTTTATTTATTTCTCATCAGTTCCTGATATACTGTTACACAAATACCAACATAAGTGCTATTGTAGATGCAGTTATGCCAGCATAAACTGCTTTGTGATACATGGTAAGGGAACAAGCCCTGCTAGGATCAAGGAAAAACATTATAAAAGTCAAAGTGCACTCACTATAGGGGCTGCAAAGTGTCAGTAAGAACAATAATAGCAATGATTCCTCTCTGCCTGAAATAAATTGTGCCAATCGTTCCGTGCTTAGAGTCTGTGCTCGTACCAGCCATAAACCAGAGCCACCCAGAAAAATGTTTTAGTGTATGCTTGACTTTGACCTGTGAATATTTCTACAGATACTCCTTTCATTTTGCTGGGAGCACTCATCTGCTTTTCATCTGTACACATGCTTTTTTGGGTCAGGGCCCAAAGCATTTGAACAAATATTTATCAGATATTTCACAGATTTTTTTCATCTCTACTGGGAGCTAGATTCGTTACACCCCTTCATGTTCTTATGCCAGGGGTGAAAATGAGCCTTTTCTCTTATACTTTGAAAAAGAACTGATTTATCTGATTGGAACCAGGAGCCTGAATTTTAAGCACATTAGCAACTCAGTTCTGTGTCTGGTCTGTGCACACAATAAAGAGATTTGTATTCGAATAGTGCAAAGCTTTTCATCCTTGTGGCTTACTGCACAGGTGTAATCCCTAACAGAATGGATTACTTTTACAAGCTGGAGTCCCTAAATAAGGCAGTGGGTAGCATTTACGGCTATCTACATAGACTTTGCCTTTCTGAGCCAAGAACTGTACTTAGACTTGGTGTGATCCCAGACCCATATTCCCTTGTCTGTCTGTAACTTATCTGTTAGCTCCCCAAGATGAAGCTTGTTAAAAATCCCATCTCTTCTTCCATCACAGGATATTTTTGTTGTTGGAAGGGCACCCTGAACTCATGCGATTCTGCTACAATCCCCATGGGATAAGATCTAGTAGCCAGGACAGGCTCAACCTGCATTGCAAGTAGGCTCTGTTTTGCCTACAAGTAGAGGGTTGAACCTGAGATTTCTCCATTTTAATTTCCTAAGTGTGGACTCAAACCTACACCTAAAATTAGGCTGGCATAGCATGAGTGCTGAGTGATTTTTGAACACACCTTGCACTTCATTTAGCATTTCAAACATAATGGAGAAGGTAGTTACATGGATTAGTTACTTTTACCTTCCGTGGGAAGTTCTGGATGCATTTGAAATGTGCTGCCAGACTCTTGGACAATTACAGAAATGTGTATGTGCTTTTAGAGACTGAGGCTGATTTTTGGCACCCTGTGGTTCATGTGGAATGAATCCTGCCTACCGATCCAAAGTATAATGGAAGTAATGGTCTTGTGTCTTCCATGATTTATTAATGACTTAGGACTACATATATATATGTTATCCCCAACTGCCAAGCATACAGGCTATATTTTAGCGCTCATCTGCTAATTTTGTTTCACTTAGTCAATCCTTCACCTGCCGTTAAAATGTTCCTTAATACAACCTCCCTAGAAGATTGTAATCCTAGGAGATCCTAGGAGATCCTAAATCATCCCCAGGAGATTTTATTCTCTCTGTAGGAGGAGATATTGACATTGGTATTGAATGACCTAGCTAGTCATTCCTTGTGATACCCAGAATTCCTCACACTGAAGTGATACTTTTAAAGGCTCTCAAGTTTTTACTGAAGTTTTCTCATTGTTTGTGATATAAACAGGGTTTCACTCTTATTTACTGATTTTTTAAGTGTTTTGTTGAAGATGGGTTTCATTTGAACACAACGTGCTTTATTGAATTCAATGCTCCCATTATTTTCCAGACATTATTAGCTTGTCCTTTTGCTCATTAAAACAGGTCTAAATGCTCTCTAGCCAGTTTCCATGGATGTATTCATACAAGTCCTCTTATTCTACTTATCTTCTTTGGCTAGCAGTAATTTGCAATGCTTTATTTATTTATTTATTTATTTGCTGTTATTATTTCCTATCAAACCTTAACAGATTTTACACTTTTGCTGTTGCTGAGCTATTAGAAGACAGCCATGAGCCCTTGTTCCAGTAGAAAAGTTTAACCACGTTGTTAATGAAAGCTGGAAACAAAACTGTTGCTAGGATTCAGCGCAGTGAAACGGGGTGACAAGACTGAGGGGATTTAAAATCTGAGGGCTTAGGATATTGCCACAGGATTTTAGCCATCTTGATTACTTTCTGAACAATGATGTAGTGGTGCCACACTGGACTAAAAGGAATTTTTTTCTTTTTTTCAATTGGTCTAATGTCTCATATCCTGGTTTTAAAACTGAGAAGTTTCAAAAGATTATCTTGCAAACAGAACTACTCATTTAGAGCTGAGGTGTGATAGCCAAAGAGCTTTTCTTCATCCTCCCTTTTAATGGAAATCACCTGATTTACCTCCCAGTTATCTTTCCCTTTGCTTAAATTTAAAGTATCATTTACTTTTCCCTCAAAAAGCACAGATCTTCTTCTCTGCTTGATTTCCCGTGAGTCTCTGGGGGGATGTACTGTAAAGGGATGAACATTTTTCTGCTTTTGGTTTTTTTGGTTTTTTTTTGTGGGGGGAGGAGCTGTTGGGTTTTTGTTGCTGTTGTTGTCAGTTGGTTTTTTGTTTGGTTTGGTTTTTTGTGTTTTTGTTGTTGTTGTTGTTTGGTTTGTTTTTGCTTTGTTTTGGGGCTTTTTTTGGTTGTTTTGGGGGGTTGTTTTGTTTGTTTGTTTGTTTGTTGTATTTCTTTTTGTTTTAAATCCCATGATGTAATGTTGATGTGGCTGGACTCTGTTGACAACACTTTCAGGACTTAATGTCAGAGTTTGGAATTGCTGATTTCCAGGTTCAGGAAAAAAAACTAGATAGATGGATAGATAAATAGATAGTCAAGATTTAAACATCAGCATAAAAAATTAATTTGACAAACCTAGAATTACAAGTAACAGCAATACATAGCTGTTGGCTTCATGACTTTCATGACAAAACAAGGTGAGGGAGGCAGTTGGAGCAAGTCAGAAAAGGAAGGAATCTTCTCTTTGAAAATGGATATTTTCAACAGAATTTAATGGTTGTGGCACTGACTGGGCTGACAGCTACAATAAAAGAAATCTTCAAGTAACCCTGACAGTCCACCTACATTACAGATGCAGAACTGCCAGAGGGACCAATCACAGCAAGGTTGTCTCCCAGCCCACCTGCTTACAAACCAGTTTCAATCTGTACTATAGACAGGAACTTCACTAGGATTAGACTTAGGCACTGCTACAAATTAAACATGGCCAAGGTTGAGCTCAGTGACAGTGCATGGTTATTGTTGTTGTATTTATCATTTTTAGCTGCTGTGGCAGAGGACTTGATTGTGTAGAACGTGTGGCCCCTGCAATGTTGATGGTCACCGAATCACTCAAATACGAATTTTCTTCAGGCTTCTGGAACCTTAGCCTCCAATTATAAAATGCAAGTCTTAGAAAGGAAAGTATAGTGTGCACATATATATATGTATATATATGTTATATACTGGCATGTTACAGTGCCCTGCTGAAACATTCAAATTTGTACAAAAGGAAACTTTTCCAGCTTTGAATTATATTCATATTCAGGGCTTTCATCTCACAGAAACAAAAGGTAAAATTACATGAAGTATACTTATCACTCCCTGGTTGTGCCTTTCACAAGGTACTTGAAACATACTGGTAGCTACCAATGAAGATTTGAAGCCCAAGCTCAGCTTCTGGGGAACCATATTTCTTTATACATAAAGCCATAAAGTGATTATTTTGGAACAGTCCTCACTTATTCTTTGCAATCTGCACGTATTCTTTGGAAGGGTTTTGTGTTTATTTTCTGGCTTTAGAGAGGACAAAATTTCTTCTGACAATTTTAGTTTGTGTTTGGAAGTGAAGATTGACATCCAACTTTCCTATTGTGCATGTTTATCTATTGGAGTCATGACAACTCACTTGTACAAGTGATTTTGAACAGGGTTCAGTTATTAAATATAAACTTTTCATTTTTAAACATGTAAATTTACACATTTTCTGGAACAAATATTATTTTTACCTGGAAATTAATCATAAATACCCAGAAAATGATGATGAAAATATTCTCTTTTGGAGTTACTGATCCTAATGGCAATAACAAGAATGGTCTTTGATGCATCTGTACCCTTTAATTTTCATTAGTCAGATGAAAAGATGAAAGATCACACTGTAATATCAGTTACGTCAATGAAACCTCATTGTTTTCCTCTTGTGTGACTCTGCTCAGAAGGCAAAACAAATCCCAACATCTGATTTTCTATCTTCTCTTTTCCTAAAGATTGCCTAAAGTTCCAAAACCATCTGGGCTCCCTCGCCTGTGTCATATTTGTTCTCTTCATGGAAAGAGATTCAGATTTTATGTAAGTCATCTCCATAGGGGGAAGTCCTGCTACCTGTTAGCACAGTGCCTGATTCTTCAAAAAATTAAACATAATACTGTGTCTTTAATGTCTCTCACTGAATTACAAATTGGGGAACTGGCACTTCTCTCATTTTATTCATCCTAATTACAATTGCCCTGTCACTGAGATGCCAGCCTGACTAAGAGCAAATCAGGTAGTGACTCCCCAGGGTCTTCTTTGTAACAAGAAGGCTGTCTCTAGTGGCTTCAAAATGACAATTTTCTCTCTTTTACATCAAAGTAGAGTGTTTCCCCTGGACAGTTTCACATTTGATTATTTTCACTAGCCTCTGTGTCTTGAGTTGCTTGATTAGCATCTCAGTCACCTAAGAAATTAGACTAAAGTTTGTGCCTTGGAAGGGGAAAAAAGAAAAAAAAAAAAAAAAAGAAGGAGAAAATAGTGAAAAATTATCTTTCCAGTAGGGAAGGAGTTGAAGGTACAAGACAAATGAAGCTCTGATAAAGTTTTGCTGCCTGAAGCTGTATCTCATCTGAAGGAAGGACTGGCTTCTTGTTTTGGAAGTATATAATTATTTTCCTTCAGAAATTTTAAAGGGGCAGTAAATTCATACTCCTGTTTGAAAACACTGTTCATCTCTTGTTTTGATAAGCAACTTCAACAAACGTATCATAAAGTCCAACCAAATACCTAGGAAGAGGCTTTGACTCCATTGTAGGCGTGTCACCATGGGTTCAGTTGCAGGGTAGAGAACCTAAGACTTCAAGCTGCTGGTTACGTTCTTTCTACTTTGCCACTGTAACACAAAGACAATGTATCCACACCAGCTGCAGAGTCTCTTCTGTACAAATACCATGGTGGTTTAGGACTGTGTGTGAAAACCAGAACTCAGCCTAGATACCTGAGCCACAGGAGCCTAACTGATGCTGAAACTCAGGGTTCTGTCTTATCGAGCTGCCTGATTTGCCTGTCTTTTCCAGCTCCTGAGACACCTGCCACCCTAGTTCCTAGACATCAGGTACAAGAATGAACCCAGCATAAGTGCTGCCCAAAGGGTCCTTTTTTTTTTTTTTATGAATCACAGGCATGCCTGTGTTCCTCAGGGCTGTCTTTGCTGCTTCCCTTTCTCCTATACAATGCAGCCAGGAATGGAAGATTTAGCACTTTATCTTAAGGTCCCTTGCACAAGCACAATGGAGGGAGCCTTGCTGAAACTCCACAGCAATTACCAAAATTTTTTTTTTTTTTTTCCCATAGCTCCAATAGTTACTGGATTGGGTTTGCATTGAGAATAATTATACAATGTTTTTGATATTTCTGTACATTTCTTTTCCCCACCTGAAAGGTTTACAGAAGTAAGTCTGGAAGAAGTCTGGTTAATATCCTGCGCATGTCTCATCCAAAAGAAAAAGATGAAATAATTTGCAGTGTCCACTTGCACTTGATCAAATGATTACTGTCTTTCCATCTGGTTGTAAAACATTCCCACCTTTCACTAATTCGTCTAAATTTCTGCCGTTACAGTCAAACTGAAATTTATTACTGCCCACTTACCCTGATTTACTTCTGAAATTATTTGCATGGCTTCTGTCAATGCTATTTGCATATTTTTATTATGAATAGTGCTTATTTGGGGGCAGATTTGATTTATGAGTGTTTGGCATGCTATGCCCAGTTATTTAGTTTTCATTCCTGATTTGCACAAAGGGAATGAGAGAAGTGGTAATTCTTTTTTTCTTGATGCAGAATATGTGCAGGACCAATAAGACTTGAATAAGAAATTATTGTATTTAGTTTTATTCTGGTTTTAGGGTTAAATTCTCAAATGTAAACAATTACATGTTTGTCAAGCCATTATAGCAAATCAAAATTATTCTTTCCTATATTCAGCTCAGCTCAAAACCAGTATAGAACTTGAAGGGAAAAAATGTAGTCACTGAAACAAATGCCTGAATGACAGGAACACAGCACCAAACAGAAAAACTTTTCTTTCTGATGTGGCATGTTCATCCTTACCAAAAAGAAGAGGTATATGTTCTTCAATGGAGACACTATGAAATAGTGTTTGATGTACCTTTTTTCTTTCTGTCATGCAATTTTTTTTTATGGTAAAAACCACCTTCACTCACAAAAAAATGAGGCAATAATTCTTTCCACTTATATGTTAGTACAATTTCATATTAACTACTTTTCTGACTATTTTTTCTACATATTCTTGGGGTAGATGGGTGAAAGATATATATATTTTACTTCTCCTCCTTGAAGTCAACTTTTAGATTTTGTTTCAATGACCAGAAAACCAGAAAAAAAAACCCAGAACAATTTTGAAATGTCTTGAATCAGAGCTGGCTTTCACAGCCCAACATTTTTGATTTGGGAAATGGTTTTAAGACCAGACACTTCTGGTAACAGTGCTAGAAATGATGTGACACAATATGGTTACTACTTCATGACTGCTTCTTCCTACTGAGCTTTGTCTCAGACATATGAAGGATTATTACCTGAGATCTAGACTCCCAACTCATATCTAGTGACAGAAACAGTCTGATTTGGCACTTTTAAAAGAGTAAATCATGCGAATATGGGGGTAGAATTCATATGATTTAAATGTAACCACCTCAGAGTCAGGTCTCTAACACAAAACACAGGATTCTAAGGAATTGGAATTGAAGGAGATGCATATCTGGAAAGTAATTTCAACTGTTATAGAGAAATATCTTAGCCTGATTGCAGCTCTGACTATTCTTAAACAAGCACAGGGAAATATTCCCTGAGGAAAGTTGTAATTAATAGTTCAGCCTCTACTAAATTAGGTAGAATAGAGAGTATTCTGTGTAGGCTGCTGTAATCACTTGATGCAAAAATATAGTTGCTTCAATAAGCTTAATTTAGGTTGAATTGCAGTAGCACTAATACTACAAAACTTTGTGGAGAATACTAGGCTCTTCCTTGCTGCACAGTCAGAGAATGAACAATTGCTGGAAAACTGTTCTTCTTTGTCCTCCGTAAACCAACAGTTTGTTGAAGCAAAATAAAATTATTGTGTTTTATATGTGGGGATGGAGTATACACATCTCATGTTACTCAGTGAACTTTTACCTGAAAAATATGAGCAAAATCCAGATCCCTTAAATATCAGTATTATGCCAAATTCAGTAGTCTCCCTTTTTAGAAATAACCTTTTCCATGGTGTATAGAGAACACTGCCGTCCTGCAGACTAGCCTAACATGATCCAGGATGAAAGGCAGTTTTATAGAGGTATTTGTTTTGGGACTCTTTCAGCTTAAGCTTTTTGTTATCTCCTGTCCTTACTCTTATTCCCTTGTTTGAGATAGATTTTGGTCTTAGAGAATGGCTCCTAGAGAGACTCCCAGAAATGAGCACTGCTAACGAAGTGGGCTCAAGGTTTACCAAGCTCTCCTTCTACTAGAGAAAACCGCTGGGAGGGCATGGGTGAGTCTTGCTCCTCTGAGGAGCGCAGGATATGGTTCTGACACTGTAGTGGGTTGAACCTGAGTTGATAGACAGTGTTTTAAACTAATGACGCTTCTCACAATTTACATATTTAAATTGCATGGAAAGGCGGGAATTTCCTTTCGTTCCAGCTCGCCTGTGGAAGGTGGGGGGGGCCTCGGAGCCTCTGGGCTCCACCAGGCCGGGCCGGGCCGGGCCGGGCCGGGGCCCCTGCGGCCCCGTCCCTTTCCAACGCCGCAGCACAGACCCTGGGCTGCTGGGGGGTGGGAGCTGTCCCAGAGCCGCAGGCAGCTGAAACCAGCCAGGGAGTGCAGCACGGCTAAACCCAGCCAGGGAGTGCAGCACAGCTAAACCCAGCCAGGGGCTGCAGCACAGCTAAACCCAGCCAGGGGCTGCAGCACGGCTAAACCCAGCCAGGGGCTGCAGCACGGCTAAACCCAGCCAGGGAGTGCAGCACGGCTGAACCCAGCCAGGGGCTGCAGCACAGCTAAACCCAGCCAGGGAGTGCAGCACGGCTGAACCCAGCCAGGGAGTGCAGCACAGCTGAAACCAGCCAGGGAGTGCAGCACGGCTAAACCCAGCCAGGGGCTGCAGCACGGCTAAACCCAGCCAGGGGCTGCAGCACGGCTGAACCCAGCCAGGGGCTGCAGCACGGCTAAACCCAGCCAGGGAGTGCAGCACGGCTAAACCCAGCCAGGGAGTGCAGCACAGCTGAACCCAGCCAGGGAGTGCAGCACGGCTAAACCAGCCAGGGAGTGCAGCACGGCTAAACCCAGCCAGGGGCTGCAGCACGGCTGAACCCAGCCAGGGGCTGCAGCACGGCTAAACCCAGCCAGGGAGTGCAGCACGGCTAAACCCAGCCAGGGGCTGCAGCACGGCTGAAACCAGCCAGGGAGTGCAGCACGGCTAAACCCAGCCAGGGGCTGCAGCACAGCTGAACCCAGCCAGGGAGTGCAGCACAGCTGAAACCAGCCAGGGAGTGCAGCACGGCTAAACCCAGCCAGGGAGTGCAGCACAGCTAAACCCAGCCAGGGGCTGCAGCACAGCTAAACCCAGCCAGGGAGTGCAGCACAGCTGAAACCAGCCAGGGAGTGCAGCACGGCTAAACCCAGCCAGGGAGTGCAGCACAGCTGAAACCAGCCAGGGAGTGCAGCACAGCTAAACCCAGCCAGGGAGTGCAGCACGGCTGAAACCAGCCAGGGAGTGCAGCACAGCTAAACCCAGCCAGGGAGTGCAGCACGGCTAAACCCAGCCAGGGGCTGCAGCACAGCTAAACCCAGCCAGGGAGTGCAGCACAGCTGAAACCAGCCAGGGGCTGCAGCACAGCTAAACCCAGCCAGGGGCTGCAGCACAGCTGAAACCAGCCAGGGAGTGCAGCACAGCTAAACCCAGCCAGGGGCTGCAGCACAGCTAAACCCAGCCAGGGGCTGCAGCACAGCTGAAACCAGCCAGGGAGTGCAGCACAGCTAAACCCAGCCAGGGGCTGCAGCACAGCTAAACCCAGCCAGGGGCTGCAGCACAGCTAAACCCAGCCAGGGAGTGCAGCACAGCTGAAACCAGCCAGGGAGTGCAGCACGGCTAAACCCAGCCAGGGGCTGCAGCACAGCTGAAACCAGCCAGGGGCTGCAGCACAGCTAAACCCAGCCAGGGGCTGCAGCACAGCTAAACCCAGCCAGGGAGTGCAGCACGGCTAAACCCAGCCAGGGAGTGCAGCACGGCTAAACCCAGCCAGGGGCTGCAGCACAGCTAAACCCAGCCAGGGAGTGCAGCACAGCTGAAACCAGCCAGGGGCTGCAGCACAGCTAAACCCAGCCAGGGGCTGCAGCACAGCTAAACCCAGCCAGGGAGTGCAGCACGGCTAAACCCAGCCAGGGAGTGCAGCACGGCTAAACCCAGCCAGGGAGTGCAGCACGGCTAAACCCAGCCAGGGAGTGCAGCACGGCTAAACCAGCCAGGGAGTGCAGCACAGCTAAACCCAGCCAGGGGCTGCAGCACAGCTAAACCCAGCCAGGGAGTGCAGCACAGCTGAAACCAGCCATGGAGTGCAGCACAGCTAAACCCAGCCAGGGAGTGCAGCACAGCTGAAACCAGCCAGGGAGTGCAGCACAGCTGAAACCAGCCAGGGGCTGCAGCACAGCTAAACCCACCCGCGGCGCCCTGGGACCGGCGGGTCCCTCTCCTCTCGGTGCGGAGCTGGCGGAGCCAGCAGGAGTCGGCGTCGCCTCCTGCCTGCAGCCAGCGCACGCCGCGCCGAGCTGAGGAGCGCAGCCAGCAGCACACGGGGAGCGAGGCTCTCTCCACCCGAACGAGGACCCGCTTCAACACGGCGGCCTCAGAGTCAGGGAGAGGAGAGAGTGCGGCCCGTGAGACGGAGCTGAAATGGCGGCGGGAGACGAGAGGGCGGTGCCGCCATTCTCGCGCGTAGCTTAAAAAACCTTCCTGCATGCCGTGGTAAGAAACTGTAATATCACAACCTGTTTGTCTCTTTAATCCATTTGAAGTACATGGGGGGATGAAAAATTCACGTGTGGCCCATGAAGATTGTGAAGAGTGCCTATGCCAGGCTATATAGAAGCAGTGAGAGGCTTTTAGAGACTTGTAGCAAAAAAAAAGCCTTTGTGTTCAGGCCAAAGTAACTCATCCTTAAAAAGATTAATAACCTCATGTGATAGCCCCTGTTTGGCAGTGTGAAGGAACTGTGAGGTTTTTCATAGAAGAGATGTTTTACACCACAGCAGATTGTTCTTTCCGGGCGGGTCTGCTGTTGGTGGCACTTTGGGAACCACGTGCAGGTGAAGAAAACCCTTTTTTCCTTAAGCATATGAAAGAGACTTATCAAGAATTGTAACACTGACTAAAATCCCAGGTTCTGTTACCCTTTCTGTGAGTTGGGTAGAAGGAAGAAAGTGCTGGAAGGGGGGGGGAGGGGGTTTGCTTTAATTTCTTGTTATTTCTCTTTACTTTTGATTCTATTAGTAATAATACTCTTTTTTTTTGTACGGCAGCTGTTTAAGTTTTGTGCCTGCTTTGCTTCCTCCTAATTCTTATCTCACAGAAGGAAAGTAAGTAAGTAATGGATATTTTGAACCAAAGCACTACAGACACCTATCTCACTTCTGGAGACTAGGTAGGGATACTGGCAATGATGTTATTTGATACAATTTGTGCTTCCATGCAGTTCATTTTAGAATGCCACTGTAAAAATTCCTCATTGTTGTTAGCTGGTTGCTATGTCATTAACTCACTATAGAGCCCCCATAATGTCCCATTATACTGTACTTTCAAGCTTTTGGCTGCTAATTAAGCATGGAACATTCTCGATTGTTACAGGTCTGAAATTAAAGGAAGGAAAACCTACATTATGAATAATACTGTTAAATCATAATAATAATAATAGGATTAATGGACACCCAACTATGTACATAATTAGCCTAATTCCAATGAGAGGGTGATGGCGAATGTTTTATCAGTGTCACCAAGCTCCTGTAGTATAATTACAGACCTATTTGTTCAATGCCTAGTGTGTGTTATTCATTATATTATGCGAAGAATTGAGCCTCTGTTAAAAAAAATACAGGGCAGACAGTTTAAAACAGTTTCAGAAGAGTTCTTTTATGTTTTGTTTGTTGAGAAAGTTTTAGGTTATTTTCAGTGCCTTGTTTCTGTTCTCATTTTTGATCAGTGATTATAATGTCAGCATAACGTCTACTCATTTCATGAACAAAATGAGCTACGATAGTGAAAGTACAGGTCTCCAAACTGAAGAGGCAAAAAAGGGCTACTCACTTCCAAAAGTAAAGATTTCTAAAGTAGAGATGAGTATGTTATTTCTGGATTATTCAAGTACATGTTAAGCAAGACTTCCAACCCTCCACCCACTTCTGAGTACTGTGTAGACTCACTCAATGAAGGTTTTGTTATGCAGGTAAGCCATAAGTTAAAAGAGAACAAAAACCACTCACACCACTTGTTTGTATTTAAAGCTGTTTTAACTCTGCTTATGTAATTTTTAAAGGTGAATAAATTACTTTATTCCTTTAATATCAGCTAATATTTATTTCATCTTTTCTGTTTTATATCCCTATTCTATTATGACATTATATAATCAAGCATTGAGTAAATTTGAATCAGCAAGTGACTGCTTGTCACCAGACATGACTGTTGAAGCCTAGACATCTCTTTTTTTTCCCTTTTTTGACAACCTGCAAAAAGTCATGCTGAACAGTAGCCTTAGGGACACAATAACTTTGGTTGCAAAGGACCTTTGGAGGTCATCTGGTTCAATTTGCATCTTGAAACAGGGATAATTTGGATCAGGCTATTAATTTTACATGGAATTGGCACTGGATCCTGAGGATGAAAACCAGAAAGGATCCTAAAATATCAGACATTTTAGCAGGAACTGAGTGAGAGAGGGTGTTATGATCCACAAAATACATTATTATTTCAAAACATGTTTTTCTCATGCACCTCCTTCCATTCTTCACTGGAGTAGCACATGAAAGTAGTCAAGCTAGCTTCTGTTGTGTGGGGGTTCAAGTACAAGATATTTTTCTAGTGAATACTTTTTGAAAAGGAATTAATATTTCTAAATTTAAGACTGTGAGAAATACACCTGAACATTAACAAATTGCAAGTGGTTTTGACATTCTGCAATATTGACAGAGAAATAATTTGAATTTAGATGGGTAACTACGTAAAGAACCTTGTCTCTCTTGGTCTGTGTGGTCGCATTTTTCCTTCTGTTTTGACAAAAATGTAGATTTAAGGCTAACAAAATCTTTGATGAGTGAAAGTTGCAGCGAAACAACCCCCAAACTTCACCTCCCAAGCTATTGGTTTGAATGACTCTGTACTTTCTTGCCAAATCCAACTATTTTCACCGTGCCCTCTCTTTCCTCTAAAATAAATAAAGCATAAGCATGTTGTTTCAAAATATTCCCAGGAAACTTTCCTGTTCCTCCTCCACAATATCTTGGATGAGGGTCAAATCTAGACAGACAACAGGGTACACAAAGTTTAGTGTGGATAACCTTAGGTATTCTCTGAAGCCTTTTAACTTATCAGCTACTTGTCTGGATTTTGTTCCATGTTTTGTTTTTTACTAATTGGAAATTAATTTTGGGAGTCTGTGTCAGTGTGGCAAGAGTGTCCTTAGAAGGTCATGTTGTTGGAAGGCAGTAACTTGTAGAACATGCCATGACTGCAGTAGTGCTCTGAAAGCTGGAAATGTTGTTTCCAGGCTGGCTTTTTGCAGTTCTTCACAATATCTAAGATTTTTTTTCAGGCACGTTTCTCTGATTCCTGGTTTGTTTCCAGACCTGAGTGATTTTGTATCATTTGGGAAGTCAGAATTTTCAAGGTCTTCATCTTCAGTTTAATCCAACAGCTCATTGAACAAGGATAAAGGAGCTTGATTATGAAAAGATCTAAGCTCTGTGTTTTGCTTGTGTCTAGTAGCAATTATTTATAGTTAGTATTTATATTTTGGCATGATCATTATTATTAGCACTGCTTCATTTCCAAATACTGAAGAAATGATGCTACAAAATGCAGTTTATTTGAATATTAAAATTCTGTATCCTTAATTCTTTGAAAAGAGTGGTCAAGGGAATAGATAACCGTGACAAAAACATCCATTTAAATTCATGCAATAGATCTAAAACTACCAAAATTTATAGCGCTGTTCAGATCTGTCCTTTATTTATCATGATAATAACAGTAACTTATTTTTATAGAACAATGTTCCATGAAACAGGGTGAAACGAATAGGACAATAATCCTTGTCCTAATTTTTTTAGTAACAGACCAAAGCAAACAGGTTTTCAAAGGATAAAATGTCCTTTTAAAATATGTGCTCTCTCCTTCTCCTCTCTACAACCTTTCCGTTCACAATATTTTTGAAACTTTCTCTCTACCCAACATCCAGTGTCACTCGTCTGCTCTGTCCCAGCTTTGCTGCTCTTACAGCTTTCTTAAATTCCAGTGTGGGTTTCCTTTAAATTCATTTCAGCCACATGCTTCCCCCGTCTACAGGGTTCCTGACCTAAATACCAACCTCATCTGGGAGGACCATTTTTCTTTGGGAAGGCTTTTCAGTTTGTTTTCTTTGTCAGATTGTGCATGTGTGAATGTGCTGTCACGATTTCTAACATGCAGAGGGAGTCAAATCCCACCAACTCAGAACATTCTGTGATCTGAGGTTAGTGAGTCTAAAATCAAAATTACTTATAAGAACTTCTGCTCTTTTTGTCTGTCTCGTTTGGAGACACTAAAATTCAATATAGTCTATAAAGCCTGTGCAATTTACCTCCTACAACAGAACATCACTTTCCAGGCTAGAAAATTCACTTAGCATCCTCAGAAAATAAAGTCCTCATCTAATCTTGAACATATGGGTAACTGGTAACTTGGCTATTTGGGTAACTGAGTTAAGATCTTTAGAAACTTGGTGATTTTTAAGAAATCGTGTTCTCCTTCAGCTTCAAATATAGTCAGAAGAGACTGATAGAGCTTCTGAGGTACTTTAGGCATCATTACTCTTCAAATGAGCAAGCTGTTTTGGAAACCTTTGATGTGTTCATAATTCTACTAACTACACCGACGTCCTAGACATTATCTTATTTTCCATTCTGGAACAAAATATCAATATGAGTCAGAGAAGGCTGTTTGGTTCTTCATTTTAATGGTCATTCAATTCACTGTGAAGTAGCAAAAAAATTTCAAGTCTCTCATAAGCCTTTAGGTGAGGTCAGTCATCTTCCTCAGTCATACATATTTGAATTAGGAGGTATTTTGGGCGAAAGGAGTGAATAAAATGTTCCAGAACTGAATGATGAGGGAGGGTGGGAGTGTTTGTCTACTACAGATGGAAAACTTGTCTGTTTCCTAGAAAATAAATTACTCACCTGAAGAAAGACAATATCTGGCCAACAAAGGTTGTTTGTTGAAAAGAAAAATGCAGAGGAGATGAGTCTGTAGACTTGAAGGCCATTCTCGCCAAACAGAACAGAGGTTTGTGAGCCGTGTGACTATTTCTGAAAGGAAAGAGGAAAGTGGTGGGTATGGAGGAGCACTGGTGGCACAGAGTGCAAAATTAAGCCATACCAGACAAAAACAGTCTCAGTCTTTTTGTTCATGATGAATTCCAGTGTTCTTTGAGATGTGTTAAAGAAAAATGACGAACACTTCAGACACTTAACACTAAAAATCCATCCACATGTTCATCTTCAGCGTGAATGACATAGTTTCAAACCAGACATTTCATACACTTGACTAGCAGCTCTAACAGCAGTAGCAAGCAATTATCACCGTAAAGACATCAGGGAAAAACTTCAAAAACTCTCCATGTCTGATTGGAAAAAAAACAGCGCAGACAATTTTGTTTTGCTACAGAAGCCTTCATATATCAAATCAGTTTTCATTGACAAACTGAAGTTAGAAGATCTCATTTGTTGCCACCTTACCCAATGGAAAGCATGGCTGAATTATGACCTACTGCTTTCCTTCCCTTTCTCCTCTGATGGACTCCATCTTGCAGAGTCCTCATTGCCTCAGGTTACCACTGAAATGTGTGATGAGAGCTCTCTTCTAACTAGGAGTTCATTATGAATGGAGGCTAACACTTTGCATTGGTTTCAAAATTCCAATTGGCACCATGAAGAGCAGGACAAGACAAAATATCTAAATCATATCTCCCAGACTTCTTCAGTATCAGGTCAAAACTAAGATGGCTTTTGACTGCATAGGACAAAATAAAAGGTGTCTTACTGGTTGAGTCTACTTTATTTTGCCATATATTGTTTTTCTGTTCTTTTTTTGTTTTTTTTTTTTCAATTCTTACCATTCTAGCTGTATACATATGCATGCACACATGTAAAGCTAACCTACTTTTGAGCCATTTTTGAGTGAAATAAAAAGTACAGTGACAAAGGGCTCCATTTGAGCAAAACAAAACAAAAAATCCCACAGTTTTCCACCTATTTTGTGCTTTCAGACATTGTCTTTCAAATATTTTGGGGCCGATGTCCAAAATTTCCTAAGCGTTGAGACTTCTAGGCCTACATTTGTTACCCTGCTTCAACAGGGCAATCCAATCATCTCTGAAACGTGAAAATTTTGTTTCCCAGGATATTAACTTCTTTCAAAATGTCTTTTTTTCCAAAGTCAGTACTAACTATCCAGACATCTACGTTATACACAAAATTATAGTTCTGACAAAGAGAAATCAACATGACCTTATTAGAGCATTTAATTCTGATGAAACAAGGTGGTTCTTTTCATCCATATGTTTTATTTCTGTTGATGCTGTTCTCGACTACCTTTTTCTCTGAAAATAGCAGTGAAACCACTGTGAGTATAGAGTTTTGTTTGGAAAATCAGCTTTTCTGATTGTTCCATCATGGAAAATTTCTCTTTGCTTTAATGTAATTACTGTTCAGTAGCTGATTTCTTCTGAACAAAATGGGATTGATTATGTGAGTAACATTTTGTTACATTAATCAGATTTTCTAGTCAGATCCATTACCTCCCTGTTCATACACATCCTTTGACTTCCCTGCTCACTAGAAATTGCACTATTTATGACAAACTTTTTAATGCCTAAATCATCTTAAATGCTTAAATCATCATTAATGCCTCAAGCATTTTTGCAAACCACCATCTGTAATGGCCAAAGGAGAGCATCCTGATTTTTTCACCGGAACAAGTCAAGCAGTTTTGTGACTAAGTCCCTGCCTCTGCTGAGCAGAAGTACTGGGACAACAGGAAACAAGGGAGTAAGCCAGAAACAATCATCCCATGGAAAAGCCATGGTCAACAGGCTGTTATTGGGATTTTTTTTTTTTTAATTAATATTAATTGTCCACCCACTATTAATATGTCACTTTTGCCTAATTATAATTACATTTTGCTTAGAACTACCTGAGAACTGCCAAGGTTGGTAAGAATTTGCAAAGAACTTCATGTTGTTAAAGTTTGATCTGGACAGATTTTCTTTTCCTTTTTTTAATTTTTTTTTTTTTTTATTTTAGAGGGTAGTGAGGATATAGATGATGGAAAAGAGCAGTCTTTTCATTTATATGATAATGCATGTCTTTCATAGACAGTGACAGGCCTAAAATAGAATGTTATTAGGTATCCTCCTGTCTATAGAGATGCTTTGAATACAATCCTTTTCCAGCATTATTAAGTTACTGCCTTTGTTAAGCAACCAGTTTTGGTCAGTCCCACAAAACATGCCTCAAATAAGGTGCAACTGTACAATAGAACATTTCCTGCAAAGTTTAACCATGAAATAGTACATTTCCATATTTAAAATGGGGACTATCATTAATAGCCTTAATGCTTTACCCAGCCAAAGGGGAAAGAAAGGATAAAAAGGAAACTAAGGACATTTATAATAGCTCTTTTATTCTCCAAGATAAAATCAAAAGTTAGGATTATTTTTACTTGGCTCTAGCTACCTGATTGTTAAACTTTTAGTTAAAGCTGTCATCCAGAAACTTTGTGTGTCAGTGGAAAGTGACACCTAGAGATGGTGATTCATCCCATCTAGACTGAAATCCTGGGATGGGATGAATCACACCCATAGCTCCCAGTATTTCATCACTGACTATGGAGTGAGACTGAGCATCCAGCTTTGACTACTTACACAAGGCTGATATCAGAATGCGAGCTCCATTTCACTTGTGGTGTGGTGGAAAACAAAAAGGAATTCTGAATTATCTGAGCTGTTTATTAGCATTACTTATTTCCACTTTAAATCTCGGCCTTCTGAGGAAAGAAAACCTAATTTGTCTGAGATCAAGGATCAGAACACTGAATTTTGGCAACTCCTGTTATAACCAGAAGTGACCACTGCACAGTGTTTGTTCAGTGTTGTACTTTGTATTGACACCTACACATGAAAGTTGTTTTGGTCACAGTTTAATTAGTGCTGCTGGAGAGGGGTGGCTTCTTCTTGTAAAACCTGCTGATGTACAAAAATTGATCACTGGACCACACTGTCTTATTCCTAAGGACTGTGATGGGCAGCTTTTTCTTAATTTACATAAAGAGTCAGGAGAAATTCAAAGTAATGGGGAAGCAGTTAGCCTTGGATATATTGTGCATACATAACTCCTTGTGTGGCTAAAATCAAGTATCAATGAAGTTAGCTGGAGTGTGCTTCATCATTAAAGTCTTGCTTCAGAAACTGCACAATGACAGCTAAAACTTTTTTCTTTTCCTTTTTTTTTCCTTTTTCTTTTTTTTTTTTTTTATTTGAATGCTCAGAAGAGATAAGAAAGCCAGAAGAAGAACAGATGTGTTAGAAGTGTGAAATGGATTAACATCAAAGCCCCCTGGGAAAATCTGAAACATGAAATGAAGGATCCTGAATGACAAGAGCTATTCAGAATGCATTAAAAGCTCTGCAGTGCATTTTGGTGCTGTCTGTGTGAGCAACGCAGGGCCCTGTGTGCTAGGGAGAGATGCTGATAACGAAAGCTCTGTGAACTTCGGGGAAATTCAGTTCATCGCTGAGAACTCACCTTGTGGTACAATTTGAATGAGACAGAAAAATCACGCAAAACTAGTGATTGCCAATATTTATTGTCTCCAGTGACACAAAGTGAGTAGATAATTTAAGCCCTGGACTAACAAGGCTATAGGTGACACAGTAATGGTTTAAAAATCAGAACATATTTTAGCGATAAATTTGTTGAGTGTTTAAATCTATCCATTAATATATATCAGTTGACATAGTAGCAGAATATTTTTATATGCTTAAGATCAAAGAAGGTGAATAAGGAAAAAGAAAGATATTTTCTCAATTTTTTTTACACAGATTCTTTGTAAGTAGATGATTTATAGCTTATGCAAATTTATGTTCATAAATGGTTTCTGATCTGGCAAGCACTGGTTTCTATATAGTTATTGATGGAAAGAGGTCACTGATATTCAAACTGTGAAGGAGACTGTAAAGGTTACTGATGAGTTTTCACTTCATCTAAACCCAATGAAAGTCAAGGGAAGTTGGTCAGATAATATAGAAAATATATCAAGATTTGGTCTGTACTTGGAGACTGAACATACTGCAGTCTCAGAATATAAATCTCATACCAGACATTTTGGACAAGTACAAGCCCAGCTAATATTCACAGAAAAGGGGACTCTTTCAGTTGGCTACAATGGACTTCTGATGAGGACTCAGAAGAACTTGCAGTGAAAAGCTGCCCAAAGTCAACACCAGCAGTTCATACAATGCGAATTGTATTCATTCCTGAATATCTCTCCTGTACAGACATCATCAGGAATTCAGTGAAAATCCCAGGCCTTTAAGTTCCATTCCAAGTGGTGTTTTCATCCCACTGCTGATACCGAGCAAAGGGTGATTTAAGCCAGACAGCTTATCTTGACAAGGTGTTGCTGTAGCCATCTGCAGGTGTAAGGCTGAGTTAAAAACAAAGCAAAACCAACAATCCTTCCCAAACAGAAGCAGGTTTTCTCACAACCTGAAAAACAGGCCAGCCTCAGAGATTAGTATATTCTTGGTGCAAAGGTTTCTGTGTCTATTGATCTCTGCCAACTTTGGGACAGGCGCATCAACGTCCGATACAAGTGAATTTATGAAGCAGACACTTCTATAATTTTTTTAGCCTTGTCTGGCAGTTTAGTTCATATGTTGTTTCAAGTATGACATGAGTTTTAAGGATTTCCAGCTTACTTGTGTATACTATCAACAAAACCCATTTCTAATAGAATGAGGTACAGCTGCTGCATCTGCCATACATGCAGCTGGCTTATTCTTTTGAGCTTCTTTTCCCTCTTTTCTTTTTTTTTTTTCTTTCCATAGTGGCAAGAGATTAGCTGGGAATGACATAACTTTCTTTTATTCCGTAGAGGTAAAGCTTTAAAAAAATATAACCAGGGAACAATTCATTTTGATGTCTTTAAGGCAAAATAACATTCTCCAGACTGAAAGTTTTATAGTTAGAAGAATCTATTCTAACAGAATCTATTAGTTTGTAAATCAATATCTCTTGTTGATTAATTTCCTAATAAAAAGTGCATGTCTTTACTCTGTGTTCTACCAAGATCAGTTGTATTATTGGACTAAACAACGTGATTCTTACGGCCTTATTTATGTTCACACAAATAATCCCATTATATGTTCAACATAACAACTGTTGAAATGAATATTCTCAGAATGTGTATTCCAGCAGAGAAAGTTTGTGGCAAAGACCATAGCTAAAATTTTAAGTAGAATGTGCGAGAGTTCAAAACACAGAGAGAGGCTGATTTTATGTGTTTTTAAAGCTATATATCTGAGGTAGACATCTTTCTGTTATAATCAACAGAGAAACATAAGTCGTAAGAGACAACTGAGTGCCTGTCATTTTAAGGATCTATTTAAGCATCAAATTAATCCCAAGTTAGAATTCTTTGTTTCTATCCAGTCACCACACAGGGAGTGGTTAATTTAGTTGTAGACACCAAAATTTTGTTGGTAGGATTCTTTTAAAAACTTGATCTTGTATCCATCATTTTTAATAGAATTAAGACTTACCATGGATTCATGTAAAACAAATAGCTTGGATGTGCTGGGAAAAAGAAAAAAGTTATTTTGAAATAAAAGGTTCCCCCAAAAGATGATTTTTGAAGCATTGAGATAAAGAGATAAATCAAGTGTAAGGCTGAATTAAACAATGATAAGCAGTCCTAAAAATGATTGTCTACATAAATTTACCATGTAGTTGAAAAATACTTTCTTTCATATAGGAAGAGTTGTGCCCATAGCTATACCTAAGTCCCTCATCATCTTGAAGCTTTCTCTGTCTTTGTGAATTCATTCTATGCAGCTGTACTTCAGTTTTGTGATAACCGAAATAAATACGCTAGAGACTGGAATTTTTTGGAGACTAGACTCTTGCATCAGACTTCAAGTAGTATGACTTCAGTTGTGCTTACATTCATGCCAGAGTACAAATGACTTCTTTAGCTTACATATTGTGAGACACCTTGTAGGCTAAGGAATAATAACTCAAATATCCATGATAAGTTGGCAGGCAAAGTCCAAGATTTTCAAATTAACTATTTAATCTTGAGAGATCAATTTGTATCTCCTGTTGTAAGAGTCATTTTAGATTCAGCCCTTTCTGAAAACCTGGATGGACAAAGATGTCCACAAGTTGGCCATTCAAGGATGGAGACATTGCTCTTTTTGAAAATCTAAATCCAGCTTTTTCAATGCAGCAGTGAAACAGAGAAAACACAACAGAACTAATGCAGTTTTTGCACATACTGGGTAAATTATAAAATAATTAGTCATGTTTCAGTTTAAATAACATGAAAAAACTCCTTTAATTAAGATTCTTAATTAATAGTTGAAAGATTAATCAATCAATAATTATAACTATCATTATAGGGTGTAATTGTGCTTAATTGGAGGGGCTGATTAATGATCAGAATAAACCTTTCAAATTCTCACACTTGAAAATGTTGGGAAGTGATGGATTCCAGCTCATAGAGTTAAAAAGGAATCCAAGGATCACTGAAGATGTGTTCAGCTGCCTGGCCACAAATTGAAAGCACAGGGTTGAAGTGCAGTAAAGCTTTCCATTGTTAGATATATGCACTGCTGAGTGACTGCTGTATGGTTGTTTTTTTTTTTTTTTCAGGTTAATGTGAGCAAAATATTCTTCAAAAGACCATAAGTGATACCTTTTTTGGAAACGCCAAGCTTTGTTTTCTCCATCCAAAATGTAAAATTTGGTATGTATAAATGCAGTTCAGCATACCCCTGCTTGGGTCATGCCAAGCCTTAATATTTTGCTTACAGTTCAAAAAGAATTTGGAGCCATAATTCTAAGGACAGCAGCTGTCCCATACAGGTGTGTCTCAGGTGTGCTGTGTGATGTGTATTTGTGCAATGTATTCTATCTCTCTCATTTATCATGATGGGAACTTGGGGGTTGAAGCTGTCCACAGCTTGAATGTTTGATGGTCTTCTTCTGGCAGGAGGTAGTAGAAATTTTTGGGAAAAAATATATTGAATAGGCAAGTTGAAAACACATTTTAAAACACCTGGAATTTTCTTTTCTTTTTGGTTGTTATGTGGTTTTTGGTTTTGTTTTTTTTTTTTTTTTTTCATTATTCATTAGCTTACAGATCAGTGCAGTCTCTGGGTATAGTGGATCCAGGGAAAAGACCCTCAGTCTGGTTCCTTCTCTAGCAGAACTTTCTGATTTTTTTCACTGAACAATATTTAATGTCACTTTCTCTCCCAGTCTAGCACCACTGAGTTAATCTGCTTAGTCATTTGGGAATGGAGAAAAAAAAGGTGGAAGCATGAAATTTTAAACTATTAAGTGAGGCTTTAACTATATCCTTTATTACCCCTTTAGCTGTAGAAAAAAAAAAAAAAAACCTAGAGAAATTAGTGTGTTTTAACACACTGAAACAGTGTTAAAGATAGTAGTAAATGTTCTTTGGAACAGAAAAGCAAAAAACATCCTTAAAGAACTTAACTGAGAAGGGCCAGGATTGCTGTTGTTGCTAATTTGCTTCTTTTCGGGGAAAGCAAGGCAATTGTGTGAAACAGGAGAGGGAGAAAAGACAAAGAAAGGCCACAAAGAGAAAAACACAGTAAACCTACAACATTCAGCTTCTCTTTCCGATGCTGACTGTACTTTCCAATGTGGAGAAAAAGAACCAAAATGCACATTCCTATTAGCTCCCCAAGAATTCATGCTAGGCTGTTTAAGATGTTGATTTAGCTGCATTTTGGTTACCAGATCACAAAAGGTTTGTGAAATAAATTATGTTGTCTGGCTAACCCAGACTGTTATTAAACAGAACAATAAAGCTGTCTCTCTCATAAGAGAGAGGAAAAGAGGTAGGACAAAAAAAAATAAAGGAGTCAAAGCAAAAAAAATCAACTTATGTATTGCACACATTTGAGACTGCTGATGGGCTGTTCTCTGAGTCTTTTTCCTTGACCCACCTGGGAGAGATTTTCTTTCAAGGAATACATAATGATGTCACTACGAATCTCTGAGTCCCATGAGTGGGGTTTGGCAATTTGGGGTATCTTAGAGAATGGGTGAGTTGCAGCTACCTGCTCCTTTTCTGCTCTGGGGTGAGATGTAATAATTCAACCTTCAGAAGAATCACTCTGACACCTCTCAAGAGTGCAGCATTTGTCAAATGTGTGTTTGAAAGTTCCCAGCAAAATTGCAGAACAAGGGGGTTTCATTACAGTGGCTCTGAAATCAAGATACACAGTTACGCATCCTTGTGTAGTCAAAGTCAACCTTCCTTTGGCAAAGATAATTGGATTAGATCCATGCAGCTTGATCTTGCAAAGCACTAAGAACCTGGGTGATAACTGAACAAAAGATTTAATCAGTAGTTCAAATTTAATCACGGTCCTGTGGATTTCAGTGAAAGCATGCAAATTTACTGTAGCTCAGAGACTGGTATTCTTTATACAAGAAAACAATATAAATCTTGTTCTTCATTACAATGCACAGCTATGCAAAAAAACCAAGAACTAGAAATAGAGGACAATAAAAGTCTGACTCCTAATCTGACTCATTAGTCAATACCATATATATTATTATTATTTGTATTGGAACTGTTTTCCAGCACTGAAGACAAGTGGCACAAAATGGCTTATCTCTGTAATGTTAAATTATGTTAACTTCCAAGAATAGATGATAACAACTAAGCTTCTGTCTGGCAGTGTCCCTAGTACTTAAATAGTCTTGAATAGCCCCAGAAATTTTGAGAAAGAATAATTTTTCCCTGAATTGACCATAGTAGAGATACTTTCATTGTATATGAACTCTGATACCTGGAACCGTTCCTGAACACAGAAGAGGAACTCAGAAATTAAAGATACACCTCAGACTAGACTGAAATATTCCTCACTGGTTTGGATTGCAGAGTTTCTGAGAAACACTGTTTTACTCTTTTCCCCTTTGTGAATGCTGCAAGACAAGACAGTCAGAGCTGTAGCCAGGGGTCAGAGTAAAATCCAGGAACTTTCTAAAGCTGGCAAAGTTTGTAAACCCAGCTACATGGGGAAAAAAGCAAGAAAAACAAAAGTAGATGCAGCAGTGAGACTTAGCTCCTTGCAATGTCCTTTCCAGGAACTTCTGTCCTAATCAGGTAGAATTTACCTGGTAGCATTAATTTCTAATGGTCTTACCTAAGTATTATTTGTAGAAGTCAAAGCACCTGTGTCTTGTTTCAGGTTAGCTTAGACCACCATACTGGATCAGCAGTCTTAAATAAAATGTAAATAAGTTCCAAAAAAAGACATAAATAAAACACAAATAGGCCTTTGGCCTCCAGAAATTGTGTTCAACTTCTAAATTCAGGGCTGGTAACAAAGACCCTCCAATTTTATTCCTCATATCTTACCTGGACAATGGTATGCTAAACATCATTCCTTTGCATCTAAAGTGCAAAGGACACGAGCCTACGTCCAGATTCTAGATTTAGTACAAAGTAATGGAAGGGAAAAAAAAAGGAAGGAAAATCAAGCATCACCATGAATTAGTCATCCAGGTTCCTGGTTTTGTTAGGTTCTTGTGTACAAGAGGTCTACTGTCACTATTTTATGTGAAGCTCAATCCAGCAGGAACATTGACGAGCCAAGAAAAGGAACCTTAGTTTTTGAGTCCCATTGGGAATTTTGGATTGAAATAGATGTTGGGCAGCTCCAGAATCAGGCTATATTATGGCAGGAATACATGTCTCTAGGGAAATTTAGTCAAAAACCTAAGAATCCATGAAATATAGAGATCATTCCAAAAGCAGATGGCCAAGAGTCAGAGTAATGAGTATATGGGATGCAGGCTAAGTGGCAGTCAGTACATCGTCTAAATCCTTTTCTGCATCTGCCTTTTAATCTCTTTCAGTTTCAGTTCCCCATCTGTAAAATGGGAAGAACCACTTATATCCTTTCATCCTTTGTTTATTAAGAAAAAAAGTCACATGGGACTCCACTATATTTTGCTGCATATTATAAATGAAATGCTGATCCCTACTGGGGCCCCTAGGCACTGCTGCTGTATAAATAAATTCATAGCTATGGTTGTCACTGAGGGGGAATATTGACTGCAGGTGAGGAATAGGTAGTGAAAGCAGATTAACTCTTAAGCATCGAGGATCCTGTTTTCCAGTCCTTTGTAAGGAGGAAAAAGTACAGAGAAAAAGAGAAAAATATATGACACACAAGATGAATTATTTCTAAAGGGAATGGTTTTGAAAATTTCTCCACAATGCATCAGCAGCCTGTCTGCAAGCATCAATTTTTTTTTTTTTTTGCCTCCTTTACACATTTTTTAGCAAATTTCATGCCAGTGAAAGATGCAGGATTGACATTCTTAAATCTCCCTTTTATCCACAGAAAAGATAAAGCATAGTCAGAAAATATGCAGCTTTCCTCAGATTTTCAGACCAACATGCATTCATTTGACCTGGAGGGACACCTCTACAGGAGGGAAAAGCAGTTTAGTCACCATTCTCATTTTATCCTTGGCCTTGATGCTGAAGTTATTATCCTGAGAATTGAGTACGATACTTGGTTTAAGTATGATATGGGCACCTGTTCTTTCTGCTGATTCTATCCAACTCATTTCACATGGGCCAGTGTACAGTCTTCTGTAAACCTCTTTCAGTCACTTCCAACCAGAACACAGTTGCAAGTTCATTACAGCCCAAAACAGTAAATCCTGATTTAGGGGACTACACAGGCCAGTTCCAGTCTCCCAAAGCCATCCAGCCACCCATAATGCTGCTGCCTTGCCCCAGCATCCCTCTGTGAGATATTTTCTAAGGGGCACAGATGAAATTTGGATTTTTGCAAAGGCCACCAGCTCTCACTGCTGTCAGTGTAATATGGTCACTAAATTCCCAAAGACAATATTACTGCAAATCACCTCAAATGTGCTGCAGGCGGTAGAATGATCCCATAATCAAGAAGCTAGGTCTTTGAGGACAAGTTTAATTACTTTAATCTATACAGCCTGGAAAACATAATGGTTAATGGGGTAATCTACTGAAGTATGTGGAATTTTAAGTAGTATAGACTATGCCACTGGATGACACTACTCTCAGCACAGCAGAGATGATAAAACCAAGAGCATAAATGGTGACTGAAGAAAGCCTTAGATGTTCATAAATCAATAATTGATAAAATGTACTCTTGTGTAACTAAGCAGAATTTTATGTTGCAGGTAGAATAAACTGATTACATGATACTATAGTGCTCAGTGGAATTATGGAATGAGCTTCATTCATTCACTCTAATTGCTGCATATTTGTATACAAATGGCTGAAATGGTTCTATCAGTTCTGTAGTCTATAAAACAGCAAGAAAATTCTGCCCTTTGAGTTCACAGATGAAAGCCATGATATTTTCCCAGCATGGGGCACCATGCTCCTGGAAAAGCTGAATATGAGCAGATACATAGAGGTTGATGTTCTTGATGCATCTGGCCATTAAAGATTTCGGAGCACTTTTCTCTTGGGTAGAGGTGTTAACCCCTCTGTCCTGGCTGGATTCCAACCTGGGTAACAAGCCACCTGGACCAGATGCTGAGGCAACCTAAGGACGAAGTGGTTGAGCTGTACAGAAATGTACAATCTCTCATTAACATCATCCACTGGAGATGTTTTATCTGTCTTTTAAAAAGACATTAGGGATGATCCTGGGAATTACACACCAGTGAGTCTTACTTCAGCAAATGGACTGCAATGATAATTAAAAGTAGGATTATAAAAAAATCCTAGATAAGCATGATATGTAACAGACAAAGAAATGTGTGTTGGGTAAAGGAAAATCAAGCTTCTTTAATTTACTAGAATTCTTTGAAAGTGTCAAATAAATATTGGATAAAGGAGAACTGGCTGAAATAATCTATTAGGACTTTCAAGAAGCTTTTGAGAAATTCTGTCACAAAAAGCTGTTAAGGAAACTAAGCCATTATGGAATACGAAGGAAAACACATTATAATGAGGCAAAAGACTGGATAAGAAACAGAAATCATAGAAGGGAAAGAAATGCTTCTTTTTAAGCAGGCCTTGGCAGAAGCATGTGATGCATGCTGAGTTTTTATACTTTCGGTGTTCTTTTGGCTTCTGTTTGCTTTTTTTTTTTTCTTTTATTACTGGCTGCTAATTGAAAAAAAAAGTAATGTGGTGAGGTTTGGATTTTTTTTTGGTTTTTTTTTTCTGTGACATGAAATTGAAATTATTCAATAGTTTTATATTTTATATATGGAAAAATACTTACATTTCAGCACATTTAGAGTAGACTTTATGCAGGAAGTTAGTTGAGTGTTGGTTTCTAGAACCAAACCCTGTGAAAATGCACTAAAGGCACATGTAGCCACAGTGTTCTGTGTCCTTTTCCAGTTACAGCTACATACTTGTAGCAGTAGACAGAGTTAGATGACTCAGCTGGGCCTATCCAAGTTTCTGGCTTGCTAAAGTGAGAGACAGCCTAGGCTGGGTGCTGGGTTGGGAGGCAGAGCTGTGGGATGCCTGTAAACTTTAACTCGTCACCAGCTTATATTTATAGGTTGTGTTTCCCCGTCTACATCCCACCTCTTCAGTTTTAACAACAAATAGAAAGACCAAATTTTTAAACATGTGCTGTAATCTTGTAGGAGATTTCACTGATTTTATAATTCAGACTGCACTTCTACTTCCAAGGCCTTTTTTCAGTATCTTGCAGAGTGTGACTGTTTTGGGAGTCTGCTGCTACCTCTGCTTTCTCCTGCTATGTGCCTTCCCAGCATGTTCCCTCTCTGTTCATTTGTAAGGCAGTTCTTGCAAAATGAAAGTCTACAGAGAACAGGAATAGAAGGGTGACATGGTCTCTGTCACTCCAAACAGAAAATGTTCCAGTGATCTTTTTTTTTTTTTTTCACACCTTGTAGAATTTCAATTTTCCCTTTAAAACATGGATTAAACAACGTTGCCAAAAACATATGCTTCTGTGTCAAACATTTCACTTATTCAGGAATCTAGAGGCAGCTGGAGAGTTCTCACTGCCAAAGTGACTTCAACAATTGTCTCTTTCACTTTTAATTGGAAACATGCTCGTTTCAGGCGTAGGTGTGGATAACCAATATGTGGCAGTGTTAATTTCCCTCACCATTCAGTGTACTTATGTCCTTAGTGACCATTCTTAAATAGCTTGAGGAAAATGATCTGAATCCATTGCCAAAGTGTCCTGTGCTCCTGCAGGTCTGTGATTTGCCATGGCACAGATTTCATCTGCTGATTAAAGGTGGGAGTGGTCAGCATGAGATAAGACATCACCAGTCTCTTGCTCCTTGTAAGACCTGCAGTGAGCCACACCAGAGGGTTACGGATGAGTTACTGAAGCTGAGGGCCTTCTTATTGCATTAGCTTTAACCATTACAAAAGCACAGTTTCAGTATTTGTTGCCCTGCAGATATTTCCTCTGGGTTTTATCTGTCGCGTGGATGGTCTTCCTTACACTGCAGTGCTCCAAACAATCTAGCTACTAATCTTTCTATGCCAGTCACACTCTAGTTATCCATGTTTAAGGAACCTCCCCTCACTCCTCCCTTTCCCTTTTATTTTGGGGGGCAGATAGGGGACATTTCTAGTAGGACCTTGCTTAAAGACAAAAGCCAACATGTTAAATCTCATTGATTTCCACAGCTTTCACATTCCTAACCTGAATTTCTGTGGAGATGATGGTTGTGGCACTCCTTCCCAGAACTCCCTTCCTTTATCACCCTTTTAAAGGGCTGAGTTTGGCTTCAATCTCGTGTGCTCATGCTGCAGAAAACAAATTGGTGGGAGGCTCTATAACAGTAATACTAAAACCAGTTTGTATTAGGAAAAGGGAGAAGAAACATGCAACCCGAATGTAACAAATGCTGATAGGCAAATTTTCTCATGAGAGATGCATCTGCCCTGCCTTTGGAACTTTGGAAGATGGTAGATAAAACCTGAAGATTAAAGGTTATCAGTTTGCCAAACAGGAGCCATTCTAGGGGTGCCACGGGGTTAGTTGAGTGCTTCATCCTCAGCATGAAATAACAGGTGCCTCATCATCCAGGACATCATTACCAGACCCTGTGGCAGGGCTGGGGTTATATCTCTGAGAAATGTGCCACATACTGACCTACACGGGTGACTCAAAACTTGACCTTTTCTACTTCATGATAAGCTGCCACATCAGATGATGATACTATCCCACTCTCCCCTTTAATGCTGGCTCACTATAACACTCTGTGGAAATACCTATCCACATTTTCTCCCTTCCTCTAAGTTCCATCCTATACTTTCTTATGTCTGCTGCTCCTGCAGTACATTTATTTTCCTTGCATGGTTTTGGGTGCTTTTCTAGTGCCTCCAAGAACTTGTATGCATGCATGTACATTTGAGACGGATGAGGTGGGCCCTGCCTATGTTCTGTGCACAAAGAAACCTGGAGAGTTTCCTATGAATCTTGTAGGTTATGCTCAAAATGTGATGAGAACTTTACGGATATGTAAACAGATACATGCACAAAAAGCTTGTAGTCAAAATTGTTTTAAGATAATAGCTGAGAGAAAGACAAGGCAGTAGGGAGAGCCTGTGAGAGCAGAGGTAAAGGAGTTTGTTGATCAGATTTAGTTGGGGGGTTTGTAGTTTTCATACCCTTAATGAACCAGACCTTTTGACTTGCAGGGCCTGAAATCTGCGCAGGTGCTCAGAAGTAACTCTCTGTACAGGTAAAACACACCTTGCCTGGTGTTAAATGGTTAAATTTCTTTTTAAAGCTAGGATGAGTTTAGCAATGAAGTTTCTGCTGATCTGTTTCTCTTTGCACTTTGGAAATCTCAGCACATGATAACATCCAAGATCTCTGTGTCTTATCTGCCACCCCCCAACACATTCAGCCCCCTGCACCAAGAGGGATCCGGCTCTGGCAGTGCTGGGTGAGGGGATGAGGGATGTTGCCATCTAGTGGGTTTTTGTCAGGCAGAAAAAGATTTTGCTAAAGAACTCTGCCCCAGATCAGCGAGTGTGGAGGCACAGGTTTGAGGGATATGGAAAATGAAAAAGTGTCTTTCGGGCCATCTTTCTACAAGGAGAACACAGAGCATTTACCTTCTAGTTCTGTGTGATCCTATGTCTTTGTGTCAGGATGTTTTGGGAGGCAGCAATACTCTGAAAAACCCTGAAGGTTTCTTTGCCCCAGTGTAAGGGGCCAGGCCCCCTGACAGGCTTGCTTTTTTGTGTGCAGAGACAGGAGTGCGACTGGATGGTTCTTGTGGGTCCCTTACAACTCAGTACACTCTGTGAATCTGTTCTGTGGTTCTCTTCTGTGGTTCTGGGAGTGAGCACACGTAGCTACAGAAATGGTGAAGGGTGAGGTTCATCTTCCTTCCCCTTCAAAACTCCAACTCCTGTCTCAGCTGCAGGGGCACCTTTCCTATTGTTCCAGCTCATCAGTACAGCCGTCATCATGAGGGGACTTTTGCAGTCAGTATTAAAATAAAAAAGAGTTATTCATAACGCGGGCAGCTGGCGCAATCCTATCTGTCAGCCCCATGGAAATGAGGAACTAAATAGTAATAATAATCATCATAACAAAATTAGCCCTTTCTTTCTTTAGAACATTCCATTTGCAGCCGTTGTTCTGCGTACCAGGACCGGTGAGTGCTCAGCAGGGCAACACCCTCCTGCTCCAATCTGCCTCGTATTAACGAGCTGCTTAACTGGGATGTGATGCTGGGATGTGATGCTGGCCAAGCAGCAGCTGCTTGGAGCGCGCCGTTACGGAGAATTAGCCCAAAGTTTATTCTTAGCCCTTCCTCTCAGCTCCCGCAACATGTTCAACAGCTTGTGCATTTTGTAATGCCTCCTTTCATCGCCATGGCAACCGCTAAAACTTAAGGTGTGTACGACTTGCACGCTCTCCGTGCTGCAGGCTGCTGGCAAAATGAAACCCTGGGTCTGCGCTCCTTCCCATTGCTGTTGATTCAAAGGGCCACAGTGTGCTGGAAAGGCAACTGGGAACATGTGTTTGCAAAGTACTTTAGACACAAGAGTGTGATTCAGTGTTTAAGAGAGTCTGTGAATCTGATTTTCCTATCCAGTTAGTCATTTGAGCTGGGGTAGAGGAACTGTCGCTGCTGGCTGAGTTGCTTCTGCTCTTCGCGTTGTTCTGAGCCAGCTTTGGCAGAGCCCATGTGTATTGTTGCCTCATAAAACGCAGCCTCAAATTGTTGGCAAGCAGTCAGGCAATGGCGAGGGCAATAAGAGCTGCACAATCACAGGTAGATCTATAGGATGCAACTTGGTGCTGAGAAACTGCCAGCTTCTACCAAATGGCAGATTAAGGAGCCATTTCCCCCTTAAAAGAACTTGCTTTTATACCTGAGTTACTCACTACAAGCAGTCAGACTTCCCATTCAGCTGATGGCTGTGTGAGTCTGCCTCAAAAATACCAAAAAAAAGGGGAAAAACAAACAAAAAAAAAGAGTGGATTTCTCAGGACTGAGCCCTCCAAATGTCGCTCAGGCAAAGTTCACTGTACCCCTTTATTTCACCATTGTGGGTATATCCAGCCCCAGTCTGGCTGAAGGAGCAGCCTAGGGATCTTACCTGCAAAAGCAGACCCTGCTTTACATTAAAATCTTTCAGAGTGAAGCCATTTTTCCTTTCTACAAAACAACTTTGCCGTGAATCAAATCCTGCAGCCACTAATAACTGTCCCTATGGAGAAATCCTACAGAATAGAAAAGGATTGAAACCTATAGGGGTTTATAGAAATTAAATTGGATTCTATAGAAATTACTCTAAATAGTCCCTTAATTTAATAAAGGATGCTACCCCTTCTGTAGAATTTTTGCATCATATGATAAATCTGAAGGGAGAATAATATCCCTGCAAATAGAATTGTTCAGATTGCTTTAAAAATCCTATAGAAAACTTATTTCTCTCTTTCTTAATTTTGCTAAGTCTTTTTCCTTTGCACCAGTGGCTTGAAATCGTAAATCTCAAAGCGTTTCACAAAGAAAGAGCACAGCTGTCTGGAGATCACGCAGCCCACCTAGTGCCACTTCCCATGTCTGGGAAAATCAATCCAGGTAGTCCTGCACTCTGAAGTCACCTTTTCAAACAGGATGCTTGCAGCATTTGAAGCTATTCCTTTCTGTTTTGGGAAAAGGATGACAAAAAGTCCCAAAGACCCCCCCTTTTCTGTCTCTCCCCCCAAATACCTAATCTACCCAGAAACCAGGGAGTGTGAGTCATTTTAAGCTGTTTCTTCAACATGACTTCAGCTCAGTGGTGTGCCCAACAACCTGCAGAGATTTGGAGCCGATTAGGTTACAATTGCAAAATGAATCTTTTTATGCATTCATCAGATTTTATTTTCTTTTAGTATACTTAGATTATAAAAATATATAAAAATAGAGCATGGATAGAACAAGTGTGTTGCTAATTTTTTTTTTTTTTTTGTTCTTCACTAGAACCTGTTAAAAATGTTTCTATTTTGATGTGTGTGTTGCATTCAAACTGACACCTCCAGCTGCTATATATTTGGTGGCTAGTAATCTTTGCCATTATATTTTGAAAAGAACAGATTTGTTCCTGTCTAAAATAAGTAACCAGCTACAAGGAAGCAATGGCTACACTGTGGTTTGCTGTTTTGTTGCATGCTTAAAATACTGGTGTTCTGTGAAAGCTGCAGGTAAACCTGAACCACAGCTGCTTGTACTGCTAGAAATTATAAAATGAACCCTCATGTAGTGAATATCAGGATAGCTGTTTTGACTTGCGTAGAATTAATTTGATTTACACTACATATGAACATTTTTTTTTTTTTCTAGTTTATATACTTATGGTTTAATTTTTATAATTTTTTTTTTAGTTCTTATTTTCTGCTCCAGGGCATGAATGCATTCAGGGACAGACAAATCTGCTAGGCAAGAGTGGGGTGGTAGTACAATGTGTATGTGCCCTACTGTCCTGGGAGGAGGAGGAATCTGCTCTGTGCAGCATAACCAGAGGGATTATCTGGTGCTGAGGTGACACAGAACACACATTAGCCTGATATTTAGCCCTAGGCTGGTTAAAGACTGTACTGTAAAGGTAAAGAGATGGTAGCACTGATCACAAATGTCAGCCTAGGCTGTTTGGGGGATGTCACAGTGAGAGATAGAGAGGAAAAACTGGACTGAAGAGGAAAGCTCTAAAAGAACTGTACTTTACAAAATTTCTTTGAGAATTCTTATTCATTCTTGTAAATAAAAATAGGTGGCAAGATCTCACCTGCAAGACTGCCTGAACTCTCAATCTAAATTGATCAGGGCAGCATTTACATTCAGAAAGGAATCTCAAACCTTCTGTACCTGGATATATGTGTGTGCATGTACCACACTGGCAGGGTATTTTTGCCTGTATGGTTTCAGGAAATTTCCTCTGAATAATCTGAGTTGAGCAGTTGGTCAGCTGCAAAGCACAGTCTTAGTACATAATACTCCTACCCACCAGCTTATCCGAGCCAGGGAGGGAGATCAGCCACAGTTCTGGCAAGTCTTAAGGGTTTTTTTGTTTTTTTTTCCTGTTTTCTCAGGCTTTCATGGAGAGAGGAAAAGAATGTATCAAATGCTGAGGACAGACAGTTGCTCCCAGTACATCGAACAGCTGACTGGGGCAGTATCTCTAGATTTGTTATATAAAAACAAGATTGTCACAATCAGGACAGCAGTCAACAGGGATAAGAAAGGAAATAAATCTAACATCCATTAGAAACAAAACTACAGAAACCTGTTTTTCAGTAACTAACTAAAAGTCCCCATACTATCCCAGAATATTCCTGCCAACCTATAACCCTAAGAGTCTACAAGATAGTGTAAGATCAATGTAATTAGAAATGGGTCCAGAGCTGCCTGGTGACTGCTGGGCTGTAACACCTGATGACAACTGATCAGTCATCCTTCCTGGCTGAACATCCTTTCATGGCTAGGCTGTTCCGGGAACTGATCCCCACTTTTCCTAAAAATGCTTTAAAAATAAATTTAAATTTTCATCTTCCCTAGTTAGTTGAAACTGGCTAAGATCTCCAAAAGTTTGGCAGGGAAAAGGGAGTTAGAGTCAGGCAGAATGAACATGATCAAAAACATTTTGTTTCTGTAGGAAGTCAGGAACCAAGATCAAAATTAAAAAAAAAAAAAAATAAAATGAAAGGTTCTTGAACCTATATGGCAAGCATAAGAATCATAAATCTGGATGCTCACCTCTTATGAAGCCTAAAGGCAATAACAGCGCAGGACAAAGGCTGTAACACTCTCTGAAATGTTATGGGGTCCTGATACCTGCTTGGCTTTCATGCAACCTGGCAGAGAAGAGTGTAAGTTGTTCAGGTTACAAAACAAGCAGTAGACCCAACACTGAAATCAATAAGACTGTGCCTGAAAGCAAGTCCTCACTGTAGAGATAAATAACCACCACAGTGGCTCCTTGTAGGCTGGCAGGCAAAGAGTGGGGGAGTAGCCAACAGGGAGAGACTGGGACCAGCTTGTGGCTCACCTGCTCTCCAGTTGAGCGGTCACCTCCTCATTAGTCAGAGGCTCCCTGTCCAAATTAGGGGACAGATTGCTCCCATGTAGGTCAAAGAAGCTTCTGCACCACTCTCAGCAGAGACCCTTTTTCAGAGAATTATGAGAGTCATGTGCTGGCAAATCAGCTTTATTTCTAGGACCCTGTGCATTGGCTCAAAGGCCCTTATTGCTTCTTATTTTTATTTAAAAACTAATTTAATGTTTAATTTGGTGGTCTAGTGGCCATATATTTATTCAGTGGTCAGCAAAGTGAAAGAGACTCCTTCAAAGGCCAGTCTAGAGCAAATCTATAGGGACAGTTTCACCATCAGTTTCAGTTATTCTATGTCTTTGCAGATATCAGGAAAGCACAAACACATGTTTTACTTTATTCCCCACTCTCCATTTATTCCCACTTTGTTCCCATAGTACTAGCACATTTTCTAATCATTTTTTTCCTGGATTTCTCATTAATGTCTGGCTAACCACAAGGCCATCTGAATGCTGGTACTGTGTCACAGAGGATAGCTGTCTGCTTTCATAACAGTGCAGTCTTAGATTAGCTTAAAGGTGACCACATTGTTACTTAAGTTAAACACCTGACATAATTACCATCCTGAAACTAAGGTGTGTGACAGCTGAATACTCACTTGTGTGATTGTCCTTACCTTTCTGGTGTCCCAAGACATTTTCTTCTCAATCTGCTCCCCCGTTGTGCTGGCCCCAAGCATTCCTGCATGGCCACTGAGTAAACCAGACCAAGGTACTGAGCCAGCTGAAAAGTATCCTATTCAAAAGAAAATAAAAAAGTGACTTTCCAGTGAACCATTTTGGCTCACACTGACCATGCAAAGGAGTGCAGGAACTGTTTAAACTGGTGAAAAGATGAAGTGTGCCCTCCATTTCAGGAGCTGCTGCTGTTGCTGTGAAGTATTTCTTTATCATAGGAGTTCTCAGCTGTGCTGCTTCCATATCCCATATGCTAGGAGAGACCTGAGAAAAAGAGCCCTGCAGAAAGTTTAGCACCAGGGGAAATTTTAATGAACATTTTAAACTCATTTACAACCCTTTTGTGCCACCCAAATGTTTTCCAAGGATTCCAGAACTGAGCTTCAGGATCACAACCATTGCATGGCTTTAATTAACTGGTACATGTACAATACACTGAACATAAACAGAGTATCTCTAAATGCTAATGGTTGTTACTGAACCCCCATGCTTCCTAGTGCAGTAATAACTGGTACAAAGCCTAACTTACTAGTATACAAGATCCGATTGTGTATCTTCCTCAAGGGATATTTATCTTCACAGCATGATTGCTAAGATAAATGCTTAAGTTTAAAATTCAAAAGTACTTACTTCAGGGCATTATGACAAGACAACAAAAATATAAACTTGACAGAAGAAAAGCTTATGCATATAAATTATGTAGCCTTTTAATTGAAATATATTTCATAATAGATTTTATAGCCGGCAGATTATTTTTCAAGGCATTTCTTTTTTTTTTTTTCCCTCAAAAATAATTTCTAAAAGGCACTTATTTTCCCCCTCCCCATAGCTTTAGAGAAATATAGACCAAAAAAAAAAAAAAATTGAACAGCAGAGCATTGCAATTTTAGCCATAATAGTCAACATAACAATTAGAACAGTTTGTTACGAGGACAGGGAATAGGGCTGTCTGGAAGAAAAGCGCTACAGCCAGCGCTGTTGACTCACTGTGCTGAGCACTGTTTCCTTTCCATCTGAAGGGGAGCAATGCCACACAGCAGCTGTTGTAGGAATAGCAGCCACAGGAGACATCGTCTTCAGCAATGATAAGCCAAGCTGAGAGGCTTAGCTTTATTTTATTTCCAGTTTTCCATTTACAGAGTTTTTGGTGTGATGTTTCTTTTCTTCCTGAGTAATAATGTGAATTTTTAAAGTCCTCAGCGGGACCCAAAAGAAAATTTTCATGCATTTCTGGTGGCACCGTAAATCCCTTGCAAGCCAACTAACCAGGTCTAGTGGAAATAGGACTGCTTTTGCTTGTGAGATTAGAAGCACTGTGAAGATCTGACTTTAGCACACATAGACATGACCCATGTGTTTTCCATCTGCACTGATGACTGTTGTCCTGTCTGTAACTCTGGCTTTGCATCTCACTCTGCAACTAAAAAGGGCTGAAAATGAGCTGTTCTGGTAGACTCAGTCCCACAAGTGCACTGCCTGCTCTATTTTCACCCAAATAGGAGAAAATAAGAGTGTTTAAGAAATCTTTCTAAAAATCCATCTGAGCTACTGGGAAAACTTGTAAGGAGAAAAAGTCAAAGTGCACTTGGGAGTAGGTATGGGTCAGCATTTAACTGACAGACATCATCCAGAAAGAGAGGGTTATCGGTTCTGTTTCTAGGAATTAGGAGAAATTAGATCAGCAACAGCCCTTCGAGAAATTTAATTGAGGAGCTTTCTGCTTTTATATCTGGCAGCTCTCCCTCTTTCCAGAGGTGTTATTTAATCTAGCCACCAAGTCACATCTGCAGTTTTAATTAGCATGTGTGTGTCTCTGTTGTTTTTCCTTCCCTGTGTAGCACACTGAGCACCAACGCATATCAGGCCCTTCAGAGTGAGCACGTTTATTTTAAGTACCACTGGGCCAAATTCTGATTTTCAGTAATTTCCCTATAGTCCTGTGGACCTCAGCAGGACCTCTCAGATTTTCACTCATCTCGCTGAGAACAGAATCTGGCTCAGGGTATTTGAAAGCCTTGTTATCAGTGAGGCAGGCTATTGAGTTGCTTGGTGCTCTAATTTTACCTTGTTAGTGGCAAGGTTATCTTTCAGGCTAGTTTTTCCATTGCAAGTTGTAGATCCCAGCACAGTGGTATATGCTTTAAGCTGTTCTCACCAGTGCAGAAGCAGAATAATAATAATAACAATACTCTTAACAATAACGAACACAATAATAACACCCAAACAGCAGATTCACAATAAATCTTAATATCAATAAATTAAGATGCTCATGATCATTTATTATTTCAGAGATGGAGGAATTGAATGATAGGGAAGATAGTTGCCTGAAGCCACACAGAGGAGAATTAGGAAGGACAGGAAGACAAATTTAATTTCCTGTCCTGTGCTCTGTCCACAGGACAACAGCTCTGACTGCTCGGTGCTGGGTGCAGCCATGGTACTATCTATTAAATTCTCTTAATTTAATAAAAAACAAGAAAATAAAACAAAAACCAGCCAACCAAACAAAAAAAACCCCAAACTAAACAAAAACCCAAATAAACAGAAAACCCACAAACAAGCAAGCAAACCAGAAAGAAAAATGAAAAAGATACAATGGGGGGAAAAAAAAGGATTATCAAAAGGCCAAACAACTTTAGAAATAATTTTTAACTGCCTCAATCAAGAATAATGCCAAATGCCTCAGGTTCTGTAGACAGGTGTATTGCCATGGCAGGTGATGAATGTTGAGGCTATGGTTCTTTATGCTATCAGTTCCAAAGTCTGGAGCCTGCAGTTTTCACATTCTTATTTCAGCTTGTATTGGTTTTGCATGACAAGATTTTGGTAGCAGGGGGTTAGAGGGGTGGTTTTTGGTGCGAAGCTGCTGGAGGCTTTCCCCTTGTCCAGCAGAGCCAATGTGAGCTGGATCCAGGGTGGACCCTGTTCTGGCCAAGGCCAGTGATGGTGGTAACACCTCTGGGATAACAGAAAGGGGGGGAAAAACCTGCGCAACAGCAGCTGCAGCAGGAGAGAGGAGTGAGGATGTCTGAGAGGAACAGCCCTGCAGACACCCAGGGCAGTGCAGAAGGAGGGGCAGGAGCTGCTCCAAGCTCTGGAGCGCAGATTCCCCTGCAGACACCCAGGGCAGTGCAGAAGGAGGGGCAGGAGCTGCTCCAGGCTCTGGAGCTCAGATTCCCCTGCAGCCCCTGGAGCAGCCCATGGTGAGGCAGCTGTGCCCCTGCAGCCCAGGGAGGGCACGGGGGAGCAGAGATCCACCTGGAACCCCTGGAGGAGCCCAGGCTGGAGCAGGGGGATATCCAAAGGAGGCTTTGACCTCATGGGAACGTTTTGTGGATCAGTTGCCTGGCAGGACCTGTGGGCTCGTGGAGGACCTGCACTGAAATGCCTTTTCCTGAAGGACCGACCCTGTGGGAAGGGATTCACACTGGGGCAGTTCATGTAGGGCTGTCCCCCATGGGAGGACCTCATGCTGGAGCAGGGGAAGGGTGTGAGGAGTCCGGCACAGGTAGAGGAAGGAGTGGCAGAGACAGCGTGTGATGAGCTGACCACAGCCCCTTTCCCCATCCCCCTGTGCCACTGGGGGGCAGGAGGTCGAGAAAGTCAGGTGTAAATTTGATCTGAGAAGTGGGGGGCCAGGGGGAGGAGGTGTTTTAGGAATTGGGTTTTATTCCCATCACCCTACTCTGATTTTCTTGGAAATAAACAATTTCCCCCCAAGCTGAGTCCATTTTACTCATGTTGGTAACTGGCGAGAGGCTCTTCCTGTCCGTATCGTGACCCATGAGCCTTTTGTTATATTTTCTCTCTCCTGCTCAGGGGGAGGAGAGGGAGTGACAGAGTGCCTTTGTTGGGAACCTCGTGTCCAGGCAGGGTCATCTTACCACACAGCTGGAAATAAGCCTAGAAGTAAATTGAGTAATGTATCCTTTGCTGTGGATTCAAACCACTATTTATCACCTGAAAATTTGGTGCTTACACTTCCATTTGTTTTTCAGATTTGCTACAACAGAATCAGTATTTGTATCTTTTCTCCACAGTTGTCTCCTGTGGTTTACTGAGTTTTCACTTGAGCTATATGTCTGTCTGCTTGTCTGTTTTACACTTTTGTCTGACATTATAATGAAGAACAGTAATAAAAAAATATCTTGGAGTACTAGTGATCATCCTTGTAAACAAATAATGCAAACGAATTGCAAAAAAAGAAGAAAAGCTATTATCTAAAAGTTTCTAACAGAGAAAAAAATGGAATCTGGAAAAAAAAGGAAAGAAAAAGGGGTTAAAACAGAGTGCTGATGATCTTTCAGAAAGCACAGATTTAATTCCCAACACTTCTGATTTCATTAAGAACTGCAGCCTTTTCCACTGGCAGCACAATTCTTGAGCTTGACAAAAACAGATGGGGAGGATGGTGGAAGTGGTAAACTCCAGAAGTAGCACTCTGTCTTCTAAATCAGGAGGTCACACCTTCAAGTCTTGACTGAAGAACTCAATCTTCCCCAGATCCCACAAACCCTGTTATACAGGTACTTGCTTATATGAGTCCCTGAGTGACAGATTAAAAAGCTCCCTCCAGGTGACTTATTCCCAGGGAAAGACACAGTGCTCTCGGAAAAAAAGGAAAATACAAAAAAACCTCATCAGAATAGTGGAGGGGAGCTATTGCATTCCTCAAGTGCCATGCAATAACCTGTGCCTGTGAAAGGCTCGCAGCTGGCAGTGCAGGGTCACAGAGAGAATAAAGACTGTTTCACTCTTCTGGTGCTAGAAACATAGCTACCTATTTCCTTCAGGAATCTGTATTAACTCTTTCCACATCCAGCTGTCAGCATCCTTCTCCAGCCACAACATCATGATGTTTGGAGAGAAGAAATTGCCATGCTGTGTCTTTGCTATTTGGAGCATACAAATGGGATGTGTTGTCCAAGGCACTTAATACAGACTTTGGTTCTCCCTCTGAGCAACATCCCTGGGGCCTAGGGAGATGGCAGTAATCAACAGAGAAAACAGAATTCCCTAGTTCTCAAGTCCTCTGGTCCCTAAAATAAATAAAAGCAATTAATGGACTTCCTTAATTTACTCTGTATGTGTTTTGTTTCTATAAATAGCAATAATTCTCTGTAATAAAATTAATTGTGGAGGTCAACTTTTCTTTTTTCTTCTTTTTTCTTCTTTTTTCTTCTTTTTTCTTCTTTTTTCTTCTTTTTTCTTCTTTTTTCTTATTTTTTCTTCTTTTTTTTTTTTTTTTTTTTTTCAGTTCCTGGGTAATTACAATGCCTCCTGATCCAAAATCACTTCCCCCCTGACTCTCTAGGACTAGGATTCTTCTAACAGGATTCTTCTAATTATTTCAGGGGACAAGTGTGGCTGTTTTATTTTCCTTGGATTTGCCTGTTTGGAACTGCAGTATGCAGCTATTTCTGATGATGCCTCAGTTTACAAAATATACAAGATTTTGAATGGATTGAGCTAGGTCTTACACGGAAAAAAAAAGGTAGTATAAAGAACTTCTGTCTGGACTGTTCGGTCAAAAAAGGAAAGTGAAGTCAACAAAGGTAATCAACTGGATACCCCTCAAGTACATTTGTATCACATACATTGGTTTGCTTACATGAATCACTGTCAGTCAGTTTTCCCCAGTTGTACTTTATGTGCACTCAGGATGAGTGAATTACGCTTGGTGTGAAAATGCTGGACAATTGTGTGAATAATCTGCTTGAAAAAATGCAAGACGGAGATGAAAAGCAGATGGATTCTGTTTTAAAGCAACCTCCTTCAGTATTTGTTGTGCCTGATCCTTCCATTACATGAGGGCTGCCAGAGTGTCTTTGTAGCATCAGAACAGTAAAGGTGGTGCTGGTTTATGATTTGGCTCTGTTATCTGTAGGTTTTGGCAACTCTCTAATGAGAATGGTACAAACTCACTGAAGGTATTGTTTCCATCATACATCATCATGACATCCATAACTTCATCCAGCGGAGAACCAGTCCTACTTTAAAAGATTTATCAAACCCAGTCCAAATTAAGTAACTCTGGCTGCAAGAATACCAAGTACCAAGACTTGTCAAGCTTTGTGAAGATCTGGTCAGGCTCTGCAGAAGACATTTAGGATTTTATGTTCCTTTTTGGTGAAGAAATTAAACTGGGAAACTCAGTTTTGACTATCAAAGGTGCTTGTGGCCTGTGTGTTCCTGTGTACAAGTTCTTGGAAAGTTTTCAGAATCAAAAACGTGTTATGAAAGTTGTTTTTTTTTGCCAAAGCAAAAAATAATTTTTTGATTTTGTATTGAAAGAAAAGGAGAAAGCCTTTCACCTTGTTTTTAAAGGTCTGATTAATAATTTTCTATTTGCATATTAAAGCTTATATACAGGCAGGCTTTACTATGGACAGGAATATACAGACTTTAATTTTTAAAGGATACATGTCTCTTGTTGTATCATTATAATAACAGTAGAAGTGAATGACACCACCATTAAGGTTGCCAATGTAATTTATGAGGATTGAACCTGTAGTCTGTAGCTGGTGTTTTGATGAATGAAATTTGTGTTGGGGGCTCAGATAATGGATCCCCTTTGTTGTGCTTGATGATGTTACATTAGTGTGAAAAATCCAAAGGTAAGAATAAATGTCTGTGGAGTAGGGAGGGAAATCCAATTAAATAATTGGGTTGCCAATTACGTTAAGACTTGTGGGGCTACTTGTATGTAGATCTTAGGCTTTGTACATGGTACTTCAACATATGCTCAAGGGAGATGCTTTGAGTAGAAGTAGGGCCCTTTAAGGATCCTAATGTGGCAGTTTTATAGCCTGGAGGGAGTTTAGCCCCACTAGATTAAGGATGGAACAAAGGTGCTGCAAGGAGAGAGGAAAGTCATACCTTCTGCATACCACCAGGCTTTCTGTGCTGGAGGGAGAATTCATCCTTCAAAGGGCAAACAGCGTATCTGCAGGCAAGAAGATCTGCAGAAGAAACAGCTTTCAAGCTCACTGGAGGTCCTTGAGAGATGTCTGGGAGCCTCCCTTGGCTTCATCCTCTCTTTAGCATATGGTCTGCCTTTCTGCTCTATTGCTTTATGTTGCTTTCCACCAAGAGAAGACTTTTGTCTGTGTCTGAGGCCTTGTACAAGGTCCTGGTTCCTGAGGCTATGAAAACATGAATATGCATAACCTACTAACAGATCAGAGTATAGCCTAGGGCTGGACATGGAGAGGGGGAAGACAATTCTCAGCTTTGGTTTAGCATGTAATCTTGAGCTATCTATTTACAGCTAGATCCAAACCAGCATATTTGTACCCAAAATACAATTAATGTGATTTAGGCATTTAGAAGCACTCCTGCTCATGGAGCCAGGCACATGCTGAACTGTCCAGACACAATATTGCTCCAGTCAGCAGGCCTCATAGCAATGTTAATAAAATGCTGAGTCTAAGCCAGTAAACCTTACTGAGGAGCCAGATGAACTACGTGCAGCACTTAGCAATCGTGATGAAAGGGCTTTCACCAGGAATGTGAGCTCTCAGCTCTGCAGTGCAACTGTAATCACCTTCAGAGTCCAGGTGGCAATAGGAAGTCTTTTTTTGTTATGGACTTTGCTAATCCTCCTAAAGTTCTGCTCGTGCAGAGCTGCTGCTTCCTCAGAGTGATGCTGCAGTCCTAGCTGAGGCAGCTGCCGAAACACCAGAAACTATTCAGGACTCACCAAATGGCTGTCCTAAGCACTGAAAGGCTCTGAGATGGATGGCACCATTTGTGCACAGTGACAATTATTGTGCATATCCTTTTCAACACTGTATAACTGAATGTAGTCTGCAATCCTCTCACATACTGCCACAGTTCCCATGCTACTCCTGTGTGTTTGTCCTTCGTCTGTCACCTCCTGCTTTTTATCTGCCAGGGATCCAGGTCTACTGTCCAGGGAACCAGAGTGCTGTCCTTTCCCTCCATTCCTTCTCCCCACAGATAGTTGCTTTGTGTTTAAACCTTGCCAGCTATATAACACAGACTGTCAGTATTCACTCACAGCCTGAGCCCAGCATTCCCTACTCAAGCAAAACTACCATGGGGATCTTAGGGAACATTTTCTGTGTCAGAGCTTACTGTATTTTGTTTCAGCAGGTTAATTTCCTTTCCCGAAATCAATCCTTGCTTTATTAATCTTATGAGTTTTAAGGCAGGTGTTATTCTGCCTTTTGGGGTGTTTTTATTGCATTTATTTCTTACTTTCATTACAGCAATGATGCCACAATGAGGAATAAGGCCTCATTGTCCTGTGAGCTGTGTGAGCAAACAGTGCCCCTGGAACAAGCTGCATTACTCTGTTTTTATAATACAAGTAGACTTCTTGGTTTTATATCCTGCTAATGGGAACTTTCCCTCAGGTCAGTTTAGCACACAGTGTAGAGTTATTTCTCGTTTCTAATGTGGGATGAAGTCCACTTCTTAACCTCAGCTAACAAATACTGTGGTATTGCCAGATCGTAGGACATCAGCAGGGCTTTTGAGCCCAACTTCTCTCTTCCTCTAGCACAGAAGTTCAAAGGCTTTGCATCTTTTGTGTCAAAGATATATTTTCTTCTAAAGCACTGAACGGTGCTATTGTGTCTTATGCTGAATGTGGGAGAGAAGACAAAAGGGAAAAATTTATGCTTTTGTGAGTCATTCTAAATTGAATGAATGGGGTTTATTAATCAAGCCACAACATCCTGAAAATCCAGTCCTGAGTCCAGACTGGTGATAGGCTAATCTTCTTCCTCAGCCAATAGCAAGGGGTAGGTCTACTCCTAATGTCAGATCAATGTAAAATGTCTCAATTCCTTTTGAAATTGGCAACGTTTATGTGAAGGGAACCCAGGCTACTAGTTCAAACATCAGATGTTTGGACGTTTGTGCCTTAGTGAGGTGAATTCCATGCTAGAATATTGATCAGTTCTTGAAGACGATACGAAAAGTGTGTAAGGATGGAATCAGGGAAAGCCCTGAAGTCTTTTGAAGTGCTTTGTATTTTGTGTGGTTTTGAAAATTTCTGTAATGATAAATAATGTTTATTTAATTACTATTTTAGACACAGGGATGTCAGATAAGGAAAAACAGTGTTGCATACCCCTAAAATTTTCTAAGTAAAACAGTGAAAATCAAGCCTTGATGTGTCATTAAGTGCTCCTATTAAGATGCTGGAGGCTCCATGACATTATTTAGTCATGAGACTCTCATTAAATTAATTTGCAGATACCTTGCTTGAAAAATTGTATGACTATATCCTCAATTTGTGTGAACCAGCAAAACTTTGAGGATGTCTTAACTCTGCTAATTGATGCTACCTGGATGTCTGTCATGAAGATCTGTAGGCCAGGTTTAAGCTGACCTCTGGAATAAGGGAATTGGTGGTGTTTGTAATAAAGCTTGCTTCTCAAATAACAGTGCCAATTGGAGCCACGAACAAAGAAGCACAAAGAAAGCTCAGAGCCAAAATTCAACTTTTTCATACTTTGGTTTCACAGTGCAGTTCAGTATAAGGCTGTTTCCTTTATGTTTAACCAGTCAGATGTGGAAAATTGCATAAAGAACACAAAACATGGAAGCAGGAAAAGTGTAGCATGATATTAAAAGCAAAAGTCTTGTGTCACGTAAAATCACTAAGACTTCTGAACACAAACTGGGGCAAATAGTCCCAGACATCATAGCAACTGGGTTCTTGATAGTCTACAGGGCCTTGTTCATCACTAGCACTTGTAAACTTATCAAGTCTTTGTGCCAGCCAAAAGAAGTGGCTCAGTTTTGGAAAACTGCGATGATTCTTTTTGGTTCTGCTTTCTTTCAGAAATTATACAGCAGAACATTTATTTTCAAATAAAAAACTAGTTTTTTTTTTTTTTTGTATATATATAAGCTACATCTGTAGAACTTTCTGCACTTTCCTTGCAAGTGAGGAGCAAAGAAGTTTAGGAGAAAAACTTCGTAACGCACAATCAGTGGGATTGCAGCATTATTCACTTTCATGATGGGTTGCTTGTTTTCCATTATTCACAGGAAGAAAAAGTCAGGTTTTACAGAATGTACTGGTCAGCAAGTCTCTAAAGCTTAATCTCCACTGTTGGCTAATGTATTTGTTGTAAGAGGAGGACAGGAAAAATGTCATCACCTTGTTGACGCCACTGTGCTGTAAGATGATTGGAGCAGATGCAATGACGCCAACAAAAGGGTTTTATTGCCTTACCTTATGTCATTGAGGGAGAAGGTGCAGGAAGTAAACAGAGTCCTCCCCTTTTCCTTCAGGAATCTCACTAGGGGACTGTGGGTATTTCATAATAGTGCTGCTGTAACACCAGGGATTTAGTATATTTAGAGCTCTGAATGACAACTTATTCTGTGGCTGTAATTCTCCCAATATACCCAGATTAACACTTCGATTTGCACTTAAAGCTCTTTAATTGTGCTCTCCTCTTCTGTGTTGTTCTGTGGGTTTCCTTAATCTCTTGACAGCTCAGTATCTTTGTCTTTTTTAAAGGTCCTTGTTGCACAATTATTAAAAATACATTATTTACCTGCAGTAGTAAAAATAGTCACATATTAATGGCAGTAACAAGGAAACTTTATGAAAGCAAATTGTCAATCAAGACTATATATGTCCTTGCATGTGTTGAGTGGGACAAAAGCTGGTTTGGGGCTTCTGATGCAAGTAGATTTGGTCTTTTGACAAATTAATGGAGAAATTTCAAGTCTTCATTACTATTTCCAGGGACTGACTCCTAGACCTCATGTCTTACCTCACAGGATGACAAGCCCTCCTGTGTCCAGAGACACGAGAGAGATTTTATAGAAGTCATGTAGATCTTGAAGACGTACTGTTTTCTCTTTGTATAATTGTGTCACTAAGAACACCTTGACCCCTTGTCACTCTCTAATGAAGTTTAATGTATGAAGTGCACCTGTGCAAGGCCTAAAGCCCACAGTGTTTGACCACTGCCATGAAGTCACATGAGCTGTGCTCATTCTGTGTCATTTCTTTTCTGCTTCCCACCCTCCTTCCCACCAACACTTTCAACCCTAGAGATGGAGGCTGATGTGGAGACTTGACTGGAGCAGGTGGAAGGAGGAAATATGATGTTTTCCATGGCCCTGTTCATCCATTTTGTGGTTTCCTTCTGTGGTTTCAAATGAAGAAGTGCAGCTGAAGGTGCTGCCTCCTCTGCAGGTAAATCTACACACTACTGCTGGAGAACAGCCCTGGAAGGTGTGAAAGTCTGAATTTCAACAGAAAACAAAGAGACCATGCTTCTTTGTATCCTTTCAGTTGTTGAGTTTAATGGAGTTATGATGCAGGAACAGAGCTGCTACAGCATTAAATATAATTTCAAAGCCTTTTCATCTTGTCTTGCTTGTTTTTGTGTGTAAGAAGTACATACTAGGTCTTTCCTTCATGGTTTTCTCTCTTTGTTTTATGTATGTGTATATCAAACAGGGAAGTTCTTTCTTCTTTATAGTCTTTCAGACTAATAGCAGGCTACTACCAATAGCCAATCCCATCACCATGCAAATTAGAGATAAATAAATTAGACTTCTGATTATGGCACTATTATGAAGAGAATCTTCCTACACGTGCATTCCTGCCCCTGCTTTCCTTAGGAAATGTGCTGTTCTACTTTATATCATTATATGGTGATAATGCACAGCGTACAGTTGCTTTTTTCCCCTATTTTGATGCCTTTCACTTGGAAGCTGATGTTTTGTTTGCTGGCCCGGAAGCACAGTGCTCTGTAGCATTATGTCTCAGTGTGTTGACAGCACTGTCACTTTGAGTTTCCATCACAGCTTTAAACTAATAAGGCGGGAGTAAAGATTTTGAGTTGTGACTAAATTTGGGCAAAAGCCCCAAAGAATTCACTAAAAATTCTCACATACATTTTCATATAATTTCACATTGACTGCTGCTGTTCCCTTCACAACAAGTGCTGCAGATAAGCCTTACTAGCATTCTTCTCTTGAACACAAACCCATTGCCTCAAACAACCAGGCCTCCTGCCACCACCTCCATTTTTCTGATGGAGCTGTTATATCACCTGCATTTTATTTGCTAGAAATACCAGTCTCGTAGTGTCTAAGTCTTATTCCCAAGAGTACTTTTTTGCTTTCCCTTATGCTTTGCTGAGGGAGGGCAAATACTTCCCAATCAACACCTGAATCCTTCTCCAGCAATGCTCCCGAGACTGCAGCAATGTCCTCCCATATTTGATACTTATCTCAAATATCTTGTCTTCTATTAAATGAATTGTCAGCTTGTCAGCTTAAAGCTGGCAGATTTTTTGAAGAAAGGAAAAAAAAAACCAAAAAACAAACCCTAAAGGTCCAAATAAAGATATTAAACACCAAAACCATTGTGTCCAAACACCAAATTTTATATCACAAAAGCAATACTTGCACTACTGTGACCCAGAGTGGATAATCAAGGCAGAGAGAACTTTGCATCATTTCTCATGAGAAATTTTAGGTCTTGCCACTCTGGAATGAATAATAAGTTTTTTGCTGCTGTCTACCATTTCATATAATTTGACTTCCATGGGGGAAAAAAAAAAATTGAATCCATGATTCTTAGAAAGGAGGATAAAAAAACAGCTGGAGGGACATTTATCAGAAGTAAGACATTAGCTATTAACATTCTATGAAATCTTAAGACAAGAATCCTCATACACAGAGTAATCACAATATTAAAAAAAAAAAAAAAGTTTTTAAGCTGTAAGTATTTTTTGTCAATTTTAAGAAAAAGAATCTTTTTTGCAATGCTGTAATGTACAATGAAGCAGTTAACAGATTGGTGTTTCCATACATAGTGCTGCTCAAAAGCACAATGTGCCACAATATTTCCTTCTCATCTGACTTCTATATGTGATATAGATCATCCTTTCCTACCACAGGTTAAAGAGGTACAGAAAACCTCACTGTGAGGTGAAAGAATAAATAAAATAATTACTGTTAAACTGGTGCATAAGAACTTTTTTCTCCAGGGCAACTTCCTCGTGTGCTCTCACACAGAAGAAAATGGATCTTATGCCTAATGTAGACTCTCTGTGACACTGTTGTGTGACACTGCTCCTTTACTTCCCACCATGTATACAAATATGAAAACAAACAAAAAGAACCCAAAAAATGAAACAAAACAAAACAAATCGAAACCAAATATATATATATATATATATATATATGTCTATATTTTCAGTCTTCCAAACAAGGTAGGCTGAGATTTCATATTAGTAAGACTTTTTTTGCCTAAGATGGAAGAAAATAAGTTCTTCTAGACAAATAAGGAAATATGGTCATATATTCAAGAGTTTTGTTTTTCTGAGGTCCCAAATCTCTACCATAACTTCATTAAATTCTACAGAGATAAATCAGTAGAGAATTTCTTCCTTAAATTCCAAAGTTTTTAATTACTTATTTGTGTTGCTATTTTCATCTGTGGTACTGTGTGCTTATCAAAGTGTATTTCTTTGCTGGAACAATCAAAATTCCTTTTGTTACTTATAATAAATAAATGCTCAAATGTAAGAGTGTCCTCAGGGAAAGTTCATTTAAAAAAAAAAAAAAAGAAATGAAAATGCCAAGAAATAAATGGTTACTGTGATTGCACTTGTTTTGATATAATATGCAAAATCTAATTTGGTTGTTTTGTTGCAGACACACACACACATTCACCAAGACACATACACATGGACTATGGAAGAGAAAACTTGAAGAGATGTTTTATTAGCAACCATATTTCAATTTTTTTTGGTTATTATTGTATTACAAATCTTTATGTTATGACCTTATTTGATGTATGTGCATTGCAGTTTAGAGAAATCTATTATTATTTACAATATTGGTGGCTAGAGGCTCCAGCTGTTTTCCAGTTGCTTTTGTATTAGGGATTGTGCAAATGGAATAACAGAATGGCATTGCCAAGAAGAGTTTACTCTGAACTGCAAAAGCAGGAGGGCAAAATGATGAAGTCAAGGTTCCATGGGTTGGTATCAGAACACAGAATCTTCACAATCTTACAATCCTGTAATTTTCAGTCTGATCCCCTACCCAGAGAGTTAAAAAGTTTTCTGAGATGTCACAACATATTCTGAGGAGTGAACTAAATTACAGATTTCAGATTGGAATGTCTCTCTCAGAAGTGATTACACTTCCCTGTTTTAGGAAAACATTCTTGGTTGGGATATGGTTCTGTAATCATTGGAACATACTTTACCAGAGAATTAAGAGAGAATTAAAAAAAAAAGCAAACAAAAAAAGCAAGTAGGTCTTGATGATCTCTTATGCATGTTTCCTGATGGGAATACATAATCAGTGAGAGTTCATATATTGTGAGTTCCTGAGTTCTGTAACTTGGTTGTTATTTCCAGTCCCTGGGGTGTTTGTGTATTTTTTCTCCTCAGAAAAGTTGTACAGAGATCTGAATCAAACTCTTTGAAATGGGAAAATCTCATCCAAATCAAAAGGGACCCAAATTGCATGTTTTCATTTTCTGGATGAGCACAGCAAAACTGGGCATTTGTCTTTCTAACAGTGATGATTAAAAGCTTTGAGCACTGATTTTATTTTTTTAAAGAACACATTGGAGCTCTGTATGAGGCTGAAAATATCAAATTTATGACAGGGAAGGCTGAATATTCTGTCTTCAGCATTTCCTGGGGACTTGCGTAGGTGCTACTTGTTCATCTCAATGTCTCCAGGTACCTCCTGTTTGTTTTAAACTTTGTTTTAAACTCCATGCTAAAACAACTGACAACTCTTCTACACAGTACAGGAATAAATTGGAAAAAAAAAAAAAAAAAAAAGGAGCTTTTCAAACAGAGTTAGATAGCTTTAAGGAGACTGAGTTATCTAATCTTATTAACACAGGCTCGTTTCTGTAATAGTATAATACTGGGGTATATAATTGCTTTAAAGTTCATATTTGAAAATTTTATGTAAACATTGAAGTTGAAGCTTCTGACCACCTCTCTTCCTCCTCCATACTATTACCCTATGAGGCTGGAGTCTGCATACACTGACTTTGCTTCTTTACCTTAGAATTTTCTGTGACTAGAAAATTTAGAAATTTTAGAAAATTTAGAAATTTTCTAGTCTTGTCACAGTCTAGAAATTTAGAGATTTCATCTCTGCCTTTGAGCTATGTTACCTTTAGAGACAGTTTTTAATTTAAATTGTCCTAGTTGCATGTTGTAGTTACAGGCAGCTTTCAAAACAGGAACTTTTTTTTCAAAACTTCAAAAAATAATAATTCAAAACACAGGAAATGATTGCTTCATCACCAGTGTGAAATTACAGGGCAAAAATTTATCAGAAGTAAAATCTCATGAGCTTTGACTCTCCATTATTTATGCCACAGAAAATTCTGGGATCCTGTCTGAGTTTTTACCCAATTAAGCCTCTTTTCTGACTCAACATCATGATTCTAGCGGCATGTGACACTGACAAGCCTCCTGTGTACTCACAAGTTTATCACGTTACTTGTTAAGTGTGCTGGCTATGAAACCCACCTGGCAGGATGTCTGTCTCAGCCTGATGACACCATGATTTCCAAACATTAAGATACAAACATCAGTACAATTTGATATTCCTCCATCCTTTACTGGATGGTGGGGGTAAACACAGTAACAAAAGTAAAGGCTGGGGTAGTTAATTCTTTCTTTGCCTCAGTCCTTAATAGTGAGAACTGTTGTTCTCCAGACACCTTGAGCTGGAAAACAGGGATGGGAAGCAGCACAGAGCCCTCACAATCCAAGGGGAAATGGGAAGTGTCCTGTTAGTGCACTAAGACATGTATGTGTGTCTGTGGGGCCAGATGGGATCCACTCAAGGGGACTGAGTTAACTGTCAGAAGTGTTCTGAGCCATTTTCCATCATTTACCAACCATCCCGCCCACCTCAAATCCTGTGCTCACTTTTGGGCCCCTCACTGCAAAAAAGACATTGAGGTGCTGGAGTGTGTCCAGAGAAAGGAACAGAGCTGGGAAAGGATCTGGAACAGCCTCACAACGTATTAGGAGCTGCTGAGGGATCTTGAGGCGCTGAGCTGGGAGAAAAGGAGGCTCAGGGAAGACGTTCTCACTCTCCACGACTCCCTGACAGGAAGGTGCATCCAGGGGTGAGTCAGGCTCTGCTCCCAGGGAGCAAGGGACAGGACAAGTGAAAACAGCCTTATGTTGTGCTAGGGGAGGTTTATATTGTATATTAGGGAAAACTTCTTCATCAAACGGGTGGTCAAGCCCTGGCATAGGCTGTCCAGGGTAGTGGTGGAGTCACCATCCCTGGAAGGATTTAAAATATGTGTAGATGTGGCACTTGGGACACAGTTTAGTGGTGAGCATGGCAGTGGTGGGGGAACGGTTGAACTCGATAATCTTAGAGGAATTTTCCAGCCTTAATGATTCAATGTTTCTGTAATTTTATAATATCATGCAAACAATGAAAGTGTCAAAGATCATGAGGTTTCATATTCACATAGATGACAGAAAAAACAACAGTTTGAACATAACACGGGGTACCTGCTTTTAGAATAGCTCTCTGAGAATTAAAGTTGTATTTATTAGGAAAAAGAAAGAAAGAATCATATCCAAGTCTTTCCATTTTATTATTGTTCAATCACATGTAATATTCAAGACTTTAAGCCTACAGTAAAAGCATTGGCAATCAAATAAAAAATTACCAATCATAAAATAAAAAGGGTAATGATAACATTTATTCTAATAAGCACATGGTTTAAGCCAGTAAAATGAAAGGGAATAATTGCCATTCTTCAAGTCCATTACAAAGGGAAGTAAGAGGGGAGAAAGGAGTGACGGCAAAATTAAAAATAAAAAAAGCCCAGATTGTATTACTAGAAAAACATAATGTCAGTGGTTTAGAAAACACATTTTCTAAAGTTTTAGCAGGCTTAGCCATCAATAAATTTCAAGAAAAATATACCCTTTATACATGTATTTTTCTGCAGCTTGTCTGCATTTCTGATACATTGTTTAAATGGGTTTCGCCTGCCTTAATAAGGCACATCATTTGAACAGAAACCTCACTGTGTGATAACAGGCAACACATAGCGAAAAAATGCCTCGAGCTTTTTTCCTTGCTATATTTGGCTCTCTGGGCTAAGTCGATTTGAGTTGGGCTGATTATAATAAGCCAGAAAGTCACTACGAACTAATTATTTTCTGTTCATTTATGTGATTAATGGTGAAAACTTGGATAACTTTTACATATCTTGAGTCCCATATAATTAATCATCTTGAACTTTACAAAAAAAATAAAAAATAAACCCCTCAAGGTGCCCCTGGATTTTCTTCCAAAGCATTGGAGTTTCACTGGCATTAGCTCATGCAACTGACAAAATCAGGGGATGTTTTGCAAAGAAGTGACATGTTTGTGCAAGTCCTCAGAGGGCATTGCTGAATTTCTTCAGCCACCAAATACTAGGAAATTAAAAAATGTGGTAGCAAGTAAGTTATTGGGTGAACTACTGACAGTGCTGGGGGTAAAAAGAGGAGGGGAGGGGAAAAGCAAACCACAGCACACGAATTAAAAAGTCTCCAGAGAGACTACATGGCTTGAAGGAACTAGTATGGGGAAGACAGTTGTTTTGGATCAATCTTTTGACAGCTAAATCAAACTCATAATAAGCCCAAATCCTGAGGCAAATGATAGCATCTGATAAAGCTAAAGCACCCTCTTCAAATTGTCAGGGTAAAGAGTTCTACAGATAGCCTGGAAACTAAAATGTATCCTTAAAACATTAAAAAGGTGAAAATTCCACACTGCATATTTCTTCAAGTGACTTTGTTTCACTGTGTGGTGAAGACTGACCAGACAGTAGAAGGTGAATATTGCACTTCAGGAAAGAGGGACAATCTCTTGAACAATGACAATTCAGTTGCCAAAGTGCAGCCCTGTCTAGAGGCAGAGGTACATGTGAGAAGATGGCTTAGCAGTGGGACGTGCCAATCCTACATCCAGTCTCATGTCCTGCACCATCACAGCTGCAGGATTACCAGTGATGCCTTGAGAGGCCACCTGAAAACAGAGACTAGACAGGAGTAAGGGAATAAAGGTAGGTATTTATTTGAAAGGCCTTCAAAGGTACCCCTGGGGAACCAGAGGCCACTGCCAAGATGGACCCCGAGATGGACGACAGGTCACGAGTTCTTCACACTTTTATAGGTTTGGTTCATTTGCATAGCAGGGTTAATTCTCCAATTAAAACTTCAGTTTAATGACGTAATTCCTCTCAGCTTGCCCCCCTTTAGAGGCTTTTGGTTTATACTTTTTGGGCCTAGGGTGGTCTGGGTGTCCTTGAAGAGCAGGTCTGGAGAGGCTTTGTTATGTCTCCCTAGCATGAGAGAGGCTACAAGAAACTTCAGTTACTCACTAAGCAGTACAGGATTTGAAATATATGAAAGTTAAAACCTAAGGCATCACCAAAATAGTGCAGATGGACTCTGAAGTTCACTTGGTTCTTAGGGCGTGCTCACATAGAAATTGGAAATTGCACACAAACAGAATTCATGCTCAGCATCTCAGATCATGTAGACTTTCAGAGAACTGAAGAGTTTCACGTTTGCTCTGTAGTCTAAGAAATGAGGATGGGAATCTTGGTTCAAATAAATTGTTGTTAGACCACCCTTGCAATTTTGTCAAAAGCACATGAATACACCCGATGATTTCACTTTACTCCTGTAGATTTATGCTTTGCAGTACTAGATGGTTAAACCTTCTAAATAGTAGTCCCTTTTGCTGCTCTCACAGGAAGTCTGAGACAATTCCATTTTCCATTCAAGAATTTAAAATTAAATAATGTAGTGGTTAGAGAAGGAATCCACGTGTATTTAGTAATTAGTGGATTTTAATTTGTTATTGCCTAAACCAGGCTTGCACAAAAAATGCAAGTCAGAGGTCCCCTGTCTAAACCATGGGAGAGTAAACAAGGCTTAGGCTGTAATTTTGCTCCATACCAGGCCAAGCTGAAGTCAATTCATCACTGTGGAAACCCAAGAAAACCTATCCATTGCTCCTTTATGTGTAGGCAACATTCATTTTTTGAGATATTCCTTGAAGAGACTCCTCCCTTCCAGTACGGCCCCTGAGGAGATGAGTCTATGTTCAAAATCCTCTTCTAGGATTGTTACAGCTACAGAATTTGCAGTTACTGAATCAGCCTTGGTGATCTATTTAAAAGCCCTCTGTGATTTCCCATGTTGAAAATGAAGATGTCCAGAAGCGGTTGTGAGAATGGCATAGCTGTGTCTGCTACCACCAATGTCCATTTGACATTGATTATTATGTGCTCTATTATTTAGGTGATAAGGTACATATTGGTTCAGGCTGGACTGTAATCTCTTGCATAACTTCAGCAAAGAATGGGAGGGAAAAGTTGGCATGTCAGCTTCTTGACAAATGACTTCTTTTGTCAGAACCAGTATCTTCACTGAAGAAGGCAAGGAAAAGAAAACCTGGAGAGAGAGCTGGCAGATAAGCATGAATTGACAGTAATTACTTGAAGAGGGCCTAGCAGAAATTCTCTGAGATCATACTTCTTCAGGGAATACACTAGAGGATCATCACATTGTGCTGTAATTATTACACCCTTCCCAGTCATTCGCTTTGCCTCACAACTGAATTAGCCACTAGTGAAAAGTGACATCCTTTTGTTTAAAAAGCGTGGGGGAGGGGGACAGCCTCAGGGTTGGAGCAGAGGAATGTCTGGATAAAAAAACATTTTGTCTTTGGCTAGTGACTCTTCCCTACCTTTACACAGTAAGAGTTGAAGATACTGACAAAATGTAAATATCTAAATAGAAGTGAGTGGCACTAGATTCCCTTTATAGTCTTATAGGTTCCCTTTATAGTTGGGAAAAAAACCCAGGAACTCATAAAGATAAGCTTCACCTCACCCTAAAACAGCTCTCTGAGACAAAGAAATAATGCCTTGTTTTTCACCTTTGAGTACAGAGGGTGTCTCAAGGACTAAATCAGATGTTGAAGACTGAAATCTGATGAGCACATCTCATGGTTGGCTTCTGTTCGTTTCAGGTAGGACCACAAGTGGCCTGGGCCAATCATTTAGGGGGGAAAAAAATGTAAATATGTATTTATAAGCTTTAGTACTAGCAAAACTATTCAAAGGCATACTTACTACTAAGGTGCACTTTAGTTCAATCAAGGATAATATAAATGAATGTGCAGAAAAAGATACTCAAAATTGTTTGGTGTTTTTTTGTGTTTGTTTTTCTTTTTTTAAACAGTTCTTAAGCTATGATTTTCAGATTTTCTAAAACTTAGGCTATCTGCCTGGCTGCACATGCATAACTACGCCCCAGTTTCTCATCAGTAACTAGCACAAAGAGCATCCAGAATGAATAAAAGCCATCAAATCTTGTAGGTTCTTCTCCTCACTGAACTGGAGCATGCTACATCCACACCTGGTAGACCCAGAGCAGATGACAACGAGTTACAGTTTTCTGTGGGTTGAACCAGATTTAATCATGTTGCTTTTCCTGTAGTCCCATCCTCCAAAGAGGCAGACAGGTGAAGTAGGAACAAAATGAAAAGTGCAGGGAGTAAGCAATATCAGAGGTGTCAGAGGACAGTAGTGAGTTTGAGGACAGCATAAAAAATGAGAGCAGAGTAGGGGCAGTGAAAGGGCTTGGTGAATTCATCTCTGTTAAATTTTTGTGTAAAAGCAAGCCAGAGGCAAAGATTGAGACAAAATGAGACATCTTGAGGTCAAAAACTCTCTTGGATGGTAACACACTCCTGTTTCAGTTGCTGCTGAGGGGTGCTCACACAGCATGGAGGGCTGCTGTGTCTTACTCTGCTCTGACAGTGACCAAATTGGAGGCACCCAAGGAGGGGACACACCAGGCATAGCTGATGCCAATTGTCCAAAGAGATGTCCCATTTCATATGACTTTATACTCAACAATAAAACCTGGAGGAAAGAGGAAGAGGAGATGTTCAGCATTATGGCATTCCCAGGTAACCCTTGCATGGGACAGAAACCCAACTCTCCTGGGGATGGATAAACCCCTGCTGCCTATGAGAAGTGATGGATTCATTCCTTGCTCTTTTTTTCTTTCTTGCACACATGGATTTTGCTTTAAACTGTCCTTAATACGAGTCATGACTTTTCATACCTTTACCTTTCAATTTCTCTTCCTCATCCCATGCAGAGGAGTGAGTAAGTGGCTGCATGGTGCTTAGTTGTCTGCCACAATATCTATTCAAAGCCTGGATAAGAAAGAGAACTTTACTCCTGGTTTTTTGCCCTTTGGGGAAGAAGTGATGTTAGCAAAGAAACAAAGATGTAACCTGTCTGCAACTAGTATCAACTTCAAACCCTCAAATGATAAGAAATGTATTCTGTCTTTTAAGTTTTGACCAACATGTAATGGATCCAATCATAATTTGTTACAGCTTTATAGAAGTCAGCTGAAAAGTCAGAAGAAAATGCTGATTTATGCCAATTGACAGTGTGGACTAAGAGAAATTCTGATATATATTATGTATATTCTCTATTTTTTATATCTAGCTATTGTATTGGTTTTATAAAATTTCAAGATGTCAATAAAACAAGAATTAAAAAAAAAAGTTTGGGGGCCACCAAATTATTCTTTGGCAGCACTGACTTCACAATAGGATTGGATTGTACATTAGTGCTTAATTTCCTTTTATTGTATTTTTAACTGCCTTTTTATTGTATGTACATTTATTGTTGTGAAATGCCTTGGGATGACTTTGTCAAGAAAGGTGCCATATAAACAAAATTGTATTGATCTGATGATAAGCAGAACAACAATCAAAGAAGTGAGATATTTTCTAATAAACTTGCATACAGAGATACATTGTTAATGTAGTATTTTAGCTTAACATTTTTACTGGTTAAAATTTATATAGATGACAAGCTACTACTCCCTATTGGATCTTTGATTGACAACTTTACTTCCATCAACCCTCTTCTGCAAACTGTGGTAGAAACGTTTAATTGTGTTTGTAATTAATTGGATTTTAATCAGATGGTATAAAGAAATTGCAGAAGTTTTTTTTTTAAAAAAAGCACCAGAAAGCTCTCTTTCAACATATTGCTAAGGATGCAGAAATATTCATTGCTACAACAGTTTGAATAGTGAATTAAAATGCATTCATGCTTCAATACAAAATTGGTTAGATTAGTTAGCATTTGAAGAAGAGTTTCATATATTCCAGAGGAAGGGGGAAAAGAAAAAAAAAGAAAGAAAAAAAGAAAGAAAACCCCAAACATGAAGCTTAGTTTGTTTTAAACCAAACGTGTATGGTGTTGAATTGAGCTCTCAAGAAAGGTATCTTCTGAGCCCTTTAAATTGCTTGCATTGAAACTCATAAACATTCATTAATAATGTTCTGTGGGAAATAATTTTCAACTTCTTTTGCATAACGTTGCAGCATCTATTGAAATAATATTTTGCCATATCAGAAAGATAAATCCTAATAAGGAAGGCAATTAAAGCCAAGTGGAGAAACAAAAACTTCCATAATGTTATCTCTAAGTACCAACTGGTAATGAATGAATGCAGAAATCTATGTGGGAATTCACAGTCTTTTCGGTGTCTTCAGGATCGGGATGAGTGGGTTGGCCCTTGTTCCCAGATTCACTACTTCTCTGCTTTTTCCATTTCCCAAGTCTTCATTAAATCTGGGTCTGGAGAGTTTTATGCATGCAAAAAGGCTGACCTAAGACTTTAACACATCTGGGTAGGGAGACATTTGCATGCTCCAGCAATTATATTTAAAGCCATTAAAAAGAACAAGAACGGGAGAGACGCACGAGCAAGAGTAACAAGTGTCTAGCAGAATCACTGGAAAAACAAGACACTGGGCTGAATGCCAGCACCACCATTTAGGTGTCCCCATCCTTTTTTATAGGCCATGCTGTTGGGTCTGGTGAGATTTAATGACTTGCAGTGACTGGCCAATGAAACATCCAAATGGTGGCAACTTGAGCCAAGGACTTTTGTTCAGGAGGTCTGAAGTCCTATATTACTTGTTCCATTTTTAGGGTTGCTCTCCACAGCAAACTCGCTCTGGTCTGAGGGAACTGACAGTGTAGAATATACAAACAGGACTAACTGAACTGTTTGGATGCGTAGAGATGACTGGATCAGTCTCCTCAGGACAGTGAAATCCCTCTTGATTTGCTTTCCCTCCTTCTACTCTCATTTCCTTCTCTGCATCATAGCAATGCAGTCTTTCACCCTCTACTTTTGTTTCCCTCCTCAAGCTTTCATCACATAGAGCAACATCTCAAAGCAATACTTGTGGAAACATTGAACTAAATCATCACAGCCTCATTTCTTCATATTTTTCTGTCAATCAGTTGCATCACTGCAGAGAAGAAGGTATAGCAAAGGCATTGTGATGAATATTAAAGGTCAGATCCTCATAATAAATGTTAAAGGTCAGATCCTCAGACAATGCTATGAGACCTTGTCTGATTAAGCCTTAGGACTCTACTTTTGCAAGGCCAATACTCTTTCAGTACAAAGTGATCACACCATTGCAGACATAATGAATTTCTTCTGCCTAAACAGTATTTTTTTTTTTCCCCCAAAGGATGTGTACCCAAGTGTAAAAGTCCTTGCTGAAGTTTTGTGCTGGAAGGTGTTCTTCTGTCACCTTCACTGCAAAGAAAGAATGACTCCTCTGCAAAGCATCCCTAGTAGTGTATGCTTTAAGGTCACCTAGGAAAGAGTTAGCTGTACATTAAGTTATACCTTGCTGATAACAAGATGGATTTAGAAAGTGATGAGAAATGACGGTACACATGTACATTAAAGCAGATGACAGGAAATTGAAAACATTACTATAACTTATTAAACATTGATTTTCCAGACATTCCTTGATATTGTTTGACAAAAACAAATGTTAACAGTAACAACAGCAGAAACAATTGGAAAGGAATTGTGGTCTCGTTTTGGAGCTGGGAGTGAGAAGCAAGACCAGAGAGGATAAGAGAGCTCATGAAAACTGCAAGTACGGACACTTAGTCTAATCTAAAAAAGACAAAAATGTTATGGTGTTATTATTTGGAATAGAATAGAATAGAATAGAATAGAATAGAATAGAATAGAATAGAATAGAATAGGAGTATTTCTGTTGGAAGGGACTTACAATGAATTATTAATCCACCTCATTGACCATTTCAGGGTTGACCAAAAGTCAAAGTGTGTTCTTAAGGGCATTGTCCACACTTATAGACAGAGGGCATCCACCACTTCTCTAAGAGTAACAAAAGTTCCAGTGTTTGACCACCACTATAGAGAGGTTCAGAGACTGAAAGTCCATGGAAGAGTGGGGAACTAGGATATAACTTCTAATTTTAAACCCTGCTCTTGACTTGTCATGATTTTTCTTCAGAGTCTTTGGAGAGTTTTGGCTTAGAGACACCCTACAGAGACTGAAATTTGCCACTTTACTGATGTAGAAATATTAACTGCCTTTATAATTTTTCCCAAGTCTATTTATGATTAAGTTTGAAATTTTTTTCTCTAATTGAGCATTCTATAGATCAGTCCTGTCCTGAACATTGATCCCAGCTCACAGCGTTGTTCAGAGTCCTATCCAAGACCAAATGCTGATATTTGTACTCCTGTTGATAAGCCCTTTAAAAAATATTATGGTTTAATTTCAAGTGTCATTTGAACACAAATTGGTTGAACTAATGCAAAAGGCTACAGAGTCAAATATGTTCACTTTAATGAAACTTTCTCCTGAAATCAGTCAGCATTTTGTTCTGAAATAAGCCGACATCAAACTTTGCTAAAGATTTGGGTTTACACCCATTGAACAAATTAGTAATCTTCAGCAGGAAAGAGGACTGCTTCATCTGCAAGATGATGTGCAGTGGTTCAACTAAATGAGTGCAAGCTCAAGTGCAGTTAATGGTGGGGTCTGGGGGAGGATTGGCAGCACTGCACAGGGAAAAAGAAACACGGCGAGTGAAAGGGCTCTGTGAGGTCTGGTCAGGTCAGGTCACATATGGGGATAGAGCAAAGTGGACTCATAGTGACCCCCCAACTGTGACACTCTAGGGACTGGCAGTCTTGCTGTCATCTGACATTGTGCATATGTAGCATCTCAGCCTCACACCAGGACTGATATATATTGCCTCCTGACAACTGTTCTCTCACTCCTGTAAGAGGCACAATCCTTGGCTGTTCATGGCATGGCTGGACTTAAAGTTATTGTCCCTATGGCAATGAGATATTAGAAAGGATCAGGATCAATTGCTTCATTTTGAGTACTCACCTCTAAACATTCTTCCTCCTGTGTGCCCATCCTAAAACAGGGTGGTAAGGTCCATGAAGACACCAGAGAACATCCTTTTTTGCCTTTGAGTCCCTGTTTAGAGAATGGCTGGGAGAGTGCACTCAGCATAAGCCGGAACTGTGCCATAAGCATGATAAAAATTAAATAGTATGGATGATCATGTGCCAGTGCTTCAGCCTGTCTTTTGACTCTTTGCAGTTTATCCATATAGGTGCACTCTCTGGTGCCTGAATTTGCACTTGAAGTGAAATGCCTTCAAATATGTATTAAATATGGACATGCTATTTCATTTATTTTATATATACCATGCAGTAACTTTTCATTCTCCAATGCATACTTCTGCATACAGATTGGAACAGAAAATATCTTTTAAGGAAGGAGATGTGAAAGTATTAAATATATTACTAACAGTGTAGCCTCTTCATCTGCTTAGAAATTTTTCGTCAAAACATTTTTAGACCTCTTGAGTTCTCAGATCTTTTTGGTAGAAAACACTTGTCTGTATGTTCTCATGTGTCAGTAAATACAAACAAAACAAAACAAAACAAAACAGAGATATGCAGTTACCATACCTGCTTCTTAAATATTTGGGGTTTTACTTTATATTTTCCCTTTCTAGTTTTGCTCCCTAGAAAAGCAGAAACAATAGTAACAATATCACCACAATTTAAAAATGAACAAATATTGTGAGCACTCCCAAAAAACCTAAGCCATTCCTTCTGCAGGTGTACTCTTCAATCAGGGGTTTTGGAGTGTCCAAGTATTTGGATATTTTTGACATTCATGAATGTTACTGCTGGCTAGGGCATAGGAAAAGATAAAAAAGACAAAACACTGTCTTCTTTTAAGTATTTATTTTTCTCTCCTTTGGAATGATCCTGGCTCGATGGTGTAGTAGGGTTCTTATTGTACTCGTAACGATCTGAGGATTCTTTGTCTCCATTGTAAGTGGCAAATTATGACACCTTCTGCGTTGAAACTGCTGAGCTGCTGGCAGATTGTTTCCTAGGTAAAATACACCTGAGAGCGAAATGGCAGCTAGGTAAGTCAAAAAGTGAGTTAGATGTTTGCTGGCTTTGGTGGGTGGCACTGAGAGTGCTGGTGCTCTGGAGCACCAGGCTCCTGGAACCAAATTTAATTACAATGCAATTTGGAACATGTTCAGACACTGTTTCTATCACTGGAAGTTCTACACATGCACATATTTTATGAAAGGCTTGCCTGGGGGTATTCAGCATAATGATACTTTGAACTAAACAGTAAACTCTTCTATCCAGAGAAAAAAGGTGTGATTCTTTTATTGTTATTTTTTTATCATTATTATTATTATTTCCCTGTCCTTTTCTTGTTTGTGTGAAGGCTGAGAGGGAAGTACCCAACCTGGGTCTCCCAGTCCTTCATGAAAAGAAGAGTTTAATTCTTCTTTAGTAGACAGAGATGCAGTCAAATATATTTACTTACCCAAGGCCCCACAAAAATATGTTGTTAAAATTCAGTGTTCCAAATCCTGAGAACCTGCTCCTGCTTTTCTGGACAGTTAATATTGCCTTAGCTATTTTGACAGTGTAAAACAGTAACTTCCTTCTGAGAAAGCATTTTTTATATTTCCTCTTATATTTCTTTATAGTTATAGCTACATGAAACAATATACTGTCATATCTGAGGGCTTATGATGGGTTTAGACAGCACCTACAACAATGTCTGAACCTGATATAAAAAATAACATGACAATGAGAAGTGTCCATTGGAATTTTTTTTGCTGTTTTATGAACAGGTGAGTTATGAAGTCCCTACAGAAGCCTACTAGCATGAGCCAGTGATTAATCTGCATAACTAATGAAGTCATGCAGTTATTCCTATGCTAATGCAGATGAAATATAGAGCTGTGTGGCATGTTCAGTGATGAGGAGTACACATCATACTTGACATCAGTATAGTCTAGAAGGGCTCAGTTTCACCTCCAGGAAAGGATTTTCTTAAAAGAAGACTGGAATTAGTTTTAAAAACCTTAGGAAAGAGCACAGTTAATGACCCTGACACCTCACTTCAGTAATGAACATCTCTATCTCTGTAAATCCCCTCTCATTGAACTGATTACCAGCTGCACTGTTTTGCAATGTGTTGCTCAGTGCTTTGCTGACTATATAAACTCAAAAGTCAGGCATCTGCATAAGTTCTGGCCTATTTGACATGGGCTACAGATTTGGGCCTTGATGAGTTTCTACAGTTGCAATTTAAGAGGAAGTCATGACACCTCAACAGGCATTTGTGGAAGAGCAGAGCCCTCATCCAGTGCCAGACATGAAATGGCTGTTCCACAACCTGTTTCACCGTGTCCTTACACTGCCAGCCCTTTGGATTTTGGAAGCTCCCTGTGTTGTTCTGCCATAAGACTCAGTATTCCATTCAGCACATTCAGTCTTAGGGCCTTTAGCAATATCTTCTTTGGAGAGCTTTTGCGGTGTTCCAATGACAGGCCTGCTAAATAACACAGCTGGGTGGTGCTTGGTCAGGAAAATAAGAGTGACAACAATTCAGAGATCCATAAATGTCTTCCCATGGCAGCACCCTGAACCATGTGAGGTACAGGCAGCAGAGATAACCCAGCTGATGGGACTTGCTTTCCAAAGCCATAACCCTTATATAGTCCAGGGGGAGCTGGGAAAATGGATTTGTTACTAGTGTTAGACACCCTCATCTGCAAACAAAATACCATGAAGCCGAAGAACAAGGAATGAGGTCTTTCCAAAATGTAAAGAGGGGGGGAGAGGAGGGGAAGGAAAAACCTGCAATATATAAAGGAAATCTTGAAAATTATTTCCTCCTTTGTTAGTTAATTACCCCTCATGGCTGTTAGTCCTGCTGCATCCTCTGTTAGCTGCATTAGTGACCCCTCAGTGCAAGTGACAGTCGTGTAAAACAAGCAAGAGAAGCATTAGCAAAGTCAGCCATTTCCAAGGTAATTTTTACTAATATATAAGCAGAAAGTATACTAAGATTATCACTTCTCCATGGACCCTGATTTCCTTCTGAAGTACCTAACTTCTAATGAACACCTTTAAGGGTCTTTTCTATGGCATCCCTTGGTTCTAGTCAGGACAAAACAGAAAATGCTGAGATATCCTGAGAAAGGTTCTTATTATAGTACTTTTATAACTAGAAGGATCTGAAATCTGTTAAAAAAATATGTTTTTTCCAGTATTTTCAGCAGGGAGGTGGGGTTTGCTATTTTCTTGACTGTTCGTACATCTCATGTCTGTTCATAAAACACATTTAGACCTCAGACATGAGTGACCTCAGGTGCTGAAAAAAACCCAAAAACAAAACAACTGCAACAAAAACCAGTGATACCCAACAATAACAATGCCATATCGTACAGATCCATGAATCGTAGAAGGGTTTGGATTGGAAAAGGACTTAAAGATCATCTAGTTCCAATCCTCCTGCCATGGGCAGTGACACCTTCCACTAGAGCAGGCTGTTCCAAGCCAAATTAAACCTGGCTTTGAACACTTCCAGGGATGGGACATACACAGCTTTTCTGGGCAACCTGTGCCTGTCACAGATCTTAACAAGAAAATGTGACACAATGGAAATATCTTTTCATGATGGCATGATTTACATGACCTTAGCTGTGTAATCACAAAGACATTCAACTTTATCTAAGCAAAAGTGACCCCTCCTAAGAAATGTAGCTGTAATATCTCTAAGCATAACCAAACCAAAACAAATATGTTGTTACTCAATAAAAATATATATTCATAGTCTGAACGATTCTTCCCTCTGTGCTGTAGAAACATCAGTTAGCTACACCTGTGACACTGGATGCTTATTATTTCACTCCACAGTAGTGCCTCCATAGTCCTCAGGGCCCACAGTTTACATATCTGCAGAAATTTATCCTCTTAATTCCTTCTTTTTGTAGTTATCCCCTTCATTTAGCAGGATGGAAGTGGAGGCACAGAAGATGAAGTGACTTGTTCAAGGTCATTTAGAAGGTCTCCCTCCCATACTCTAAATTTTCAAAAATTATGTTTAACACAAAACCTTAAAGAAGCTGTTCCTGTTCTCTTGTTTAACAATTAACAAGTACAGCACAACTGGGATATTATAAATGAGTTACATATTTACTGATTACTTAATTTTAAACGTAACAGCTCACCATGTTTTCTCAAACTTAAAAAGGACAAACTGTGTCATTTCAGAGACCAAAGACCTTGTTTCCATTGTTTTCTTCTTCATATATCTGATTTTTTTTCCTTTTTTATTTTTTTTTAACATATCTGTAATCCATGTGGACAAAACTTCCAAAAAAAGCATAGATGGAAATTAGGCATTTTTATTGACAGTCTAACACAAAACCTCCATTGGGTACTGTGAAGATCTTCTTCCAAATGTCTCTGTAAGGTTTGAGATAATGAAGGTGTCACTCTGGATTTACAATACGATAGCATTTCATGATGAATTTTATCTTAAAATAACTGCAAGCATAATTATCCAGCATAAATGAGCCTCCAGGGAATAAGTTTTCTTGAAAGTGGCTGCCCCTAGTCCTATCACAAAAAGGCTGCATCTTCAGCAGCCACAGTGTACTGGAAAAGGAATCAAGAATATGTTTTTCTTCTGCATACCTGCCTTCAAAATATTCAAGTTCTGTGCAAATAATGCCTGATGGTGCTAAAGGCTATGTGCAAAATGAGCATTCTTGCTCAAAGAGGCCACTTGTCCACTTTCATTTTCTTCTTTTTTTTTTTTTTTTTCATTTCCTTCCAATGCCAAGCAGACAATCAACAAAAGCAGAATAATGGAGAGCTTCCAGCACAGCACCGTCCAGGGGAAGATGTCATATTTCCTTAGGGAAAGAAACAATTTGAGCAAAAATGGAAGAATGAAACTATCAAGCTGGATCTGGATATTGGTACATTTGTCTTGAAGCAATTAATATCTATTAAAAGGAGAATATGAACCTGGGCCACTGTACTAGCACATTCTGCTGTTGTTATCCTTGCTAAAGAAAAACAAACATCTCCACAGGTTGGGAGAGGTGAATCTCACTCTCACTGCACTCTTTTCAAACAAGGCTTGTGTACAGATTGTAAAGCAGAAAGTTTCCTATCAATTACTTTACCTTTTATTTCACTTCTTTCCTGGTAATTAAATTACTGAGCAGGAGCTGAAGCTGCTTCTCTCTTTTGGAGACAGACCCTCAGACTTTCTGATGGCTGGTTTTCACAGCCCTACCAGTGTTTAACTAATAATAGTTAATAATAGAAAAGAGATGAGCTGGTACATGTTAGCTTCCTTGGCTCAGACTTGCCAGGGCATATGAGGTGGATAAAAGCAGGAAAACCATCTCTGTCCTGCATTGCCCATGGCATGATCACTCTGTTCCTCATCTCATCAGTTTTCTGTTTTAAAAGTGAAGACATAAACAACCTTCCTTTGTATAAAGTGCAACTTCTTCAGGGCAGTGAAAAATACAGTGCACTTCAGGGGCTGGACTGCAGTGATGTCTCTGGATTGTTTTGCATGTAATAAGACAAAGACCAGATAATGCTGAAAATTGTAGTAAAACCCCTTCCAAACCCAGAGTGACATCTTTTTGCAGCAGGTACAGTGGTAGCCATTAGATCTGAAAACTCAACTGAGTGTATGTGTGAAGACATGGAAAGTTACCGACTTTCTTTTCCCACCTTTTTTTTAGTTGTTTGTTGTTTTGGGTTTTTTTTTTGGTTATTTTCTGTGTTTGTTTATTCGGGTTTTTTTTGCTGTTGCTGGATTTGTGTTTTTATTGGTGGTATTTGGATTTGGTTTGGTTAGGTTTGTATGTTTGTTTAATAAGGATTCATGGATTCATACGTTGTGGAAAATAAATTTGGTGTACTGAAAGCCACACTGGATTCAATAGGGATTCTTCTACACTGCATGCTGGTCACAATTAAGCACCAATCACCAATCAATTTGGTTTGTTTGGACATGTCACCAATTTGTGAGTCAAGCAGGGCTGCCAAGAGAAAAAGGTAACTATTGTCACTGCAACTGTCTAAAGGGTCCATACAGTCTGCTTTGCACAGGAGTTTAAATAAAACAGTGGTTCAATCACAGACTGTAAAAAGTGATAGCACTGAAGCACCCATAATGAGAAAAGCTGTGCAGTGGGCTCGGATTAAATCTCTTTTCAGAGGTGAGCTGTTTTAAGAGAGATCTTTTTATAAAAAGACCAAGCGCCTTCTTACCTTAACTGTCACTCTGACCCTAGCTTTCAAAAATAATAACCAGACTTTCAAAATGTTGAACTTTTCTGGCAAACAGTTTTTGTCCTAGCAGAGAAGGCCATAGTTCATTTTCTGGATTCTTCCAAGTTTCAAACACAAGGGCCAATATAAATCAGTCAATGTCATACAAGCAATGTAGTCTTTCCACATAGACCTGATGTTACCTCTCATCTTATTTTAAGAAGATTTCTTCCCTTCTGTGTTGCATGTTGAAATTAGAGATGGTGAGGTCAGAAAAGTCAAAAGGTGAAAAAAATCCTTCTGTGGTGGTTTCTTACCAGATCCATCTTGTTCAGGTAGCCTTGAATTGGTTGCCTTCCAGCTCAGTAGCATTGCAGATGGCTGGGTGCCATCCTCAGCAGGGGTGAAATGAAGAAGGTGAACAAAATCAGATTGGCTTTGCTATTGTCAAAGGCAGATAACAAGGAAGATTAAGCTTAAAGCTATTGTGTTCATCAGAGGTTAGACTCCTGCATTTCCAATTCTGTTAGGTAGCACTTTACAAAATGTATTGCTGGCTGCAACAGGATTCTGGAAATATTTGGTATATAAGAAAACAGATGCAGCCAATTAGCACAACGGAACATATTTAATGTATAAGAACCATCTCATTTAAGTTTCACTAAATAAAAGTGTTCTCACCTTCTCACCCTTTAGGAAAGACATAAGCAAGCCCCTAAAATGATCAGTTGTCTCATTCGGTTTTAAGGGATGGGATGAATTGACTGTGCCTTCATGTGGATTCTTTATGCAGCACAAATGTCTGGTTCAGAGCAGACACTTTGCTTTTAGGCTGCTGAATGCAGCAGAGATGACTCTTGTGTAATTAACATTTCGTAGAGTCACTGCAGACCAGTGCAGCAGACCAGTCTCTGAAGTCACTGCTGTATCTCATTCAAGGGCTGATGGACATGCAAAGCAGCATTTGAGGCCAGCTCACAAACACATCCCAACTTCTCCTCTTACTCAGGCTGAATAAGTAGGTGTATTCCCCACAGACCCCACACAGCCATCAAAAATGTCTGCACCCATGACAGTCTTAGCTTCTTACCCTATTTCCTACCAGCATTCCTCTGAATAAGTCATCTTTTCACAGCCCGCATCTCAGCAAAAAGGGAAATAAAGTTAATGGTGGTTTTTTTCTCACATATTTTTAATATATATTGATCCACACTGTTAAGAGGAGCAGAAACTGACAGATAGATCTTCTGAGGATATGAGTAGCACTATGATACTATGGTATACTGTTGCTGAAATTACTCCTCTGCTCAGGCTCAGTAAGGTTGAATGCCTGCTTGCTACAGTCCTACTTATATTTTTAGGAGATCTCACTAAATTCTGGACAAATAGGTGAGATACAGTAAAACTGCTAACTGCACATTAACTCTGCTCCTCAAATGAAGTTTTTCGAGTCTGATAGTGCTATGGAATAGATTGGAGCATAAATCCTCATGTTTTGTGATATAAACCTACCATTTGCTGATGTAGCCTGGGAAGAAATTTCCCCTCTGGGCAACAATTATCCATAAGATTGGGAGCTTGGGAAATCAGGTATTATATGAGCTCTGGTCTTCTATTGTATCAGCTGTGAAAATCAAGAGAAGGATAATATTTGCTGTCAATCCCCCAAATGAGGTACAACCCACTAACAGATCAAAGCCCTGTAAAGCTTCTGAGCACTGGACATTATTTATTATTATAGATATACTATTGATTCTCCATACCTTTCCATGCTTTTATATGCACTGTCCAGACAAAAAACCAACCAACCAAACAAACAAACAAAACAAACAAAAAAAAACCAAACCTAAAAGAACATATGCAATTGAGAAATTGAGAAAGTCATGAACTCAATGGGTTTTGAAAACTAGTTTATTAGCAGAGAAATGTTGTTAAGCCAGGAAAGTGTTGCTAATGCAGATGAAAGCACAACTGCAATGCTGTGTTTTGTAGTAGTACAGAAAAGCCACAGAGGAAGCTTGAGAGGTGGAAGAAATTAGCCCATTAAGATACATAAAGAAAATAAAATTAAGATTTTGCATGTGTAGTTATTTTCAATGGCCAGTCATCATTGCTTATAGGATTTTGTATATCCTTTCCCCTCCAACAACATTTTAGAATATTGCAGTGTAGACAAGACCAGACAAATCAGAGTATGAGTATGTGAGAAGAACATAAATTACATGAGGTGGAATTTTGGAGGGGAAAAAAAGAAAAGCAAATCAAACACCACATGCTAATGTTTTTGTGAAAAATAAAAAGTGAATAAAGTTAAATAATAGCATGTCAGGAACTGATACCCTTGAACACCAGAGAGATCTGAAAGAGATTGTGTAAAAAGCAGCAAATAGAACGTGAATTTACTATGAAAAGTAATATAAAGAAAGTTCAGCGCAGTTTTGCTATTCATTACCAGGTGTAACACATAAGGTGTTAAAAAATGGTTTAACTCTTTCCCTTCCCACCCCACCAAACACATAATCAAAAATCTCTACCTGCATTTCCCCAAGAGGAGAGAACATACACAGAATTCCCTGTTTCTCCCCAGGAACTCTTCAGAATTTATGCACTCACCTGTTTTGTTCTCTGTTACCTTGGAGCCACAGATTAGCTGTTAAATAACAGTTTTGTGTTTTATTTAAATACTAATTTTCATTTTAGACTTAACAGAAGGGGGAAAAAAACCCCCAACAGATTATTATTTTAGTGTTTTGCTTGCCATTAAGCCAGTTTTAATTCCTCATACAGAAAAAAAAAAAAAGGATAAAGTTGCAGCTTACTTAGATCTGTGATTTTCTGTCTGTTTTCTTTATTTTTTCTGTCTTTTTTCATTTTTTTCAATTTCTTCAATTTCAGAAAAATGATACAGTGGCAAACCCACTTCTAATACAGTATCTTTATACCCTTAATTGTTCAGAATCTCTTCTGTATCCGGAAAGTAATGAATTCACAAAATCTGTTTTTGTGTTGGTTTTTACATGTATTTGTTATTTTAAAATCATAGAGAAATGAGAAATTGAAAGTATTAATATGAAAAATATAAACTTTTAAAAGAAGAGGGAAAATAAAATGAAAATATAAAAGGAAAAAATGAATGTTCAAACCAAAAACTGTATTTGGGAAACTGAGGGATAGAGGGGAATATGACATTTTAACTGCTTTAGTTAAAAGGTAAATACTAATTTTTTTTAACAGAATAACAATTCACAAGTATTTATTTCTAGCAAATATATTTCTCATTATGAGAAAGCTCACCTCAAAGTATTCATTAATAATTTTTGAACAGCAAAAAAAAGACAGGAAATATATTAATATTTTTTAAGACATAGTAATGTCTTAAAAATACAGGAAGTGCAGATGTCCTGTCTCTATGACTCCAGAAAAAAAAAAAAATTACATTTTCATTAAAAATTCTGAAGAAAATACTTTTACGTGTACTAAATTTCATGGAAGTGGGTAAACAGAGTATTTCTAATGAGTTGATGAGTGTTGGACCAGGATCCCTTTCATTTTTATTTTTATTTTTACCTTGCTGTCAGTAAACTTCCACTGTTATCACACTAATTCATCCTCGTTAGCAAGGGGGCTCTTTCAATCATAGTGTCATACACGGAGGGTAAAATTTAACTCTAAAATTTTGTGATGTTATTAACGTTACTGAATCTACTGTGGTAATGGCCCCTAAATTGAAAACCTGAGTGGAAAATAAAATTTTAGCTGTAATTTAATTGTTATAGCCCTTGCCCACCAGAACCTGATGCAAATATTTATTTCAGCACTAACACTGATTACTGTTATTTCATTCATATGTATTTGTCTGATCACTTGGCAGCTGAGCTACAGTCTCTCTCTTCATAAATAGCAGCAAATAAAGAGGCAGAAAACATTGTGATGCAATGAAGTCAACTGAATTTAAAAAAAAAAATATAAAGTTCTTGCATTTGCTCACAGATCTAAAGATTTGCTTGACTACCCTGCTTATAAAAATAGGCTGCTGTTGCACAAAGAAATTGCAATGAGAGGAGGATGTCCATCCTGAAATGAATATGACATTTTCCTTCTGAAAACATAAATACTCTGGTCATATGTATCCATGTACAGGAGCAGCAAAAGAAACAAATAATTTCACATTCTGAGATATAATGATGATTTTCTTGACATTTTTCCTTTTTTTTTTTTTTTTTGGTGAAGTAGAAACAAACTTGCCAAATTTTTTTTTTAGTTTGCAATTTTGGTTTCTGTTTTGTTTTTTTAGTTTCTATTTTCCATTAAAAACCAACAACAAAAAAAAAACCAACCCCCCCAAAAAAACAAAAAAAACCCAAAACAAAATAACCCAAAAAACCAAAAATCAAACAAAAAACCCAAAACAAAAACAAAAAAGAAAAAAAAACCCAATCAAACAAACAAATAAAAAACCCCTGAATTGAGAAGTTTAAAAATAAAATAAAAGGGAAATTAATGACTATCTGAACTTTTCTGAAAGCAAACTCAGCTTCCTAATGCAATTCGGTTTTTTTTGTGGTTTTCAGATGTAGAGTGGAAAACACATGGGGAAATCTAAACTAGTAATTTACATACCTCTGGAAAATTTTCTGGACAAACTTTGCAGTGTTTTGCAACACATATGTTATCACACTTTAATGCAAACTTATAATTAAAATTAAATGTATAACTGAATATTAAAATATGAAGTTCTGATGGTTATTGGTTTTTTGGGGCTTTTTTTGATTGGTTGATGTTTTAGTTTTAACATTTTATAAACTTGTTTTAGACTGTCTTTTTTCTTAGGATAATTAATCTCTTCTTTCTTATATTTTTCCCCTAAATTTTCAGAAATGAAGCTTTTATCTAGTTTTGGGGAAAAAAAAATTGAAAAAACTGCATCCGTTCCCCATGTTTCCCACAGAATTATGAAGAAGATAAAAAGTAAACTTTGCATAATACTATGCAATTTGACAAATAGAGGATATTAATTTTATTTTGTACTTTTTTAGATCTTGAATTTTAATCTTCATATTAATTTTCAGAAAGACAGACGGTTGAGATTTTCAAAGATGAATTACAATTCATAGAAAAAGCATGAATAAGACAATTATTTTTCTAAATAATGCTTATAGGCATAGTTGAGGTTAGTCCCTAATAAAATCTAAATCCCTGTATCCTTCATGCCCTTTTGTAAGGAAAAATGGCTCAAAGAAAAGTTTTGGTTTCAAAATAGAACCACAATGTTACAGGGGAATATAATCCTTCATCCAAAGGAAAATCATAACTTATGAGTTATTCAAAATAAGTTCATAGAAAAGGTGGCACTTTCTGTATAATTGAAGAGTGTGTGAGCTCCTGCTCTGGAATGATCTAGCAGGGAATGCTAATGCAGAAGAATCAGAATTGCAGAGCAGTGAATGGCCACTGGGATGGGGGGAAAAGCTCTTTGCTGTGGACAGGTTACCTCATGAGCTAAAGGCAGTCCTAGAGCAAAGCCTAAAAATCTGAACTTCGGGGGGTCTGACAAAGTTTGACTCATTTAATTTTGCCTCCTTGTGTTTTCTCTGGGGGGACATAGAAGGCAAAGTTCACGTCAACATTTGAATTTTCCTTTTGCACTTCTGCACAAGTTTCACTGAATAAAAATTAAGGGGTTTCCAAAAAAATTTAAAATCTCCCTGTTTCCACAGGGAAAGAACTACCAAGATATAGCCACTGAGATATTCAAATGTTCTGAATGCTGAGTTTGTAAGCCCCTGTTTAGCTGATAACACAACTGTGCAATATCCAGCTTCTGCACAAATCATATGTACAGACTGTGGGTTTGGGTGTCAATTGTGTCACTGCAAACCTGTCCAATTTTATCTTGGAGATATAAACATCTCAGAAAGTTTTATTCCTATAACAGCAGATCTTTAATTAAATAGAATATTGTAAAATAAATAAATGCATCTGTAAACATGCTGGAGGGCAGAGGGACATATTTTTATTTATATGATTTTAATAAAAGATATGTTTCTAGTTAAATCCCTGTGTGAGTAAGCTAATATATAAAATGCAGTACAAGAAAGAGGTGTCTGTATGCCACAGCTTTAACCAATTGTGTGTTTTCATTTCAAAATTATTACTGCCTCATTTTTTCATTTCAAAATTATTACTGCCTCATTTTTCTCCTTTATCTTCTCTCTTCTTCTTCCTCTTCTTCTTCTTCTTCCTCTTCTTCTTCTTCTCCTTCTCCTTCTCCTCCTTCTCCTTCTTATTCTTCTCCTTCTTCTTGACCCTTCACACTCTTTCTCAAATCATCCTAAACTTACCAAGCACAAGTTTTGCCATCCTGGATCAGAAACAAGATTAGTCTGGCAAGAGTCAAAATAGGTCACTTGGAGAAAAATACAAAAATCCCCTTTGTGGACAAAGCTGAGTGTTTTTCTTGTGGTTGGGTTTTATTTATTTATTTCTTTATTTATTTTAATAGATCTTCTATACCTATTGCCTCTAAGTAAGATGTTGCACTTACTTTAAAAAAATACTCTTTAATATCCTTCATACTCATTCCTATCGCAGAAGTTTAATATTTTTCTGACAGTCCTTTAAAAATACCCTCCAGAAGATACACTAGCCATTTAAGAGCTAATAATTTTAAAAACTCTCCCTGAATCTTTGGTTCCCTGACAATGAGTTCCACTGTCTATTTGTACCATGTGTGCAAAATGTTTTTTTCTTTTCAGTTCATTTTCAGTAAGCTGTTTCATTAAATGTCTCCATGGCCCTGACTGCTGTCTGGAATGACATCTGTCTACCTATTTCTGTCTTTTTTTCTGTGACATGATTCTGCTATACATCTTAGTAGAGTCTCACCTATGAAAAACACCTTAAAAACGACTGGAGTGATTAAATCCTCATACTTAAGCTCAGCCCAAGGGACCAGGTGTTTTATTTTTTCTCCTAAACTTTCCAGTGCCAGGTCTTACAGGGAGCTACAGGGCTGGTGGTACAGGACTTTGGTGCAGGAATCACACAGACCTGTAGCAATTCTGACAAACTGAGTTCATTCTTCAGGGTTCATCTGGTTCTCCTGTAATGCTTGTGTGCAGATGTACGTCACACCAGAGTAACACCAGGGCTGTTCTGCTTGATGTGTTATTACCTCTGGGTTTGAGGGATTCAGAATACACTGAGATGGCTGATTCTTTCTCCCATTAAATGCATGAAAAAGAACCCACATTTATTTTTCTGTTGTTTCAAATATATCCCTCATCCCTTGTTTTTTTTTTTCTTTTTTTTTCATCCTTTGCTTAAACATTGAAAACTTTCTATGGAGATTGAAATTGCCCTTGGTTTCACTTACAAGACACAGTTTAAACTTATTTTTCCTGCTGTGAAAACAAAGGGTTATAATAATTCACAATCGTAACTGCAGCAGAAATGCCTAGCTTCCCTCTGCAATACCAAGCAGACCTTTCCCTGGGATCACATGCTATTTAAAGTGTTTCATTTTCTCCTGGTACAAGCAGAAGCCTCATCAAAACTGTGAATTTCAGATAAGCGTTTATCAGACTTTTGCTGTAACCATCTCAGAAATGAGCTGTCATCAGCAAATTTAATCTGTCTCTGGCTGCTTTAATTGTTAGCACCATTTCTGCCAAATCCTTCACAGTCCTCATAGCATGGAAAGTTTCTTTAAGACTTTTAATTCAGTTAGCAGAGATTGCACAGAGTATTTTTTTTTTTTCATATTTGTGACTTACGCATTTAAAAAGGTGGAGGACCTTGATTGAACAGCTGAATTATGGAAATGGAACTGCATCACTAATATTAAATACTGAGTCTGAAACATGGAAATATGTAGGTGAGAGGGTTTGGGGAGAATGCTGCAAGCCAAAATAAAGCTCTGGAAGGTATTTTACTTTATTTTGAATGAGGATAAATAGAAACAGATTTTCTTTAGTGCTGTGGGTCATGGAATTTTACTGGTGTCTACAAATAATTGCAAACAGGCTCCAATTTCAAGCATGATGAAGGACAAAAAATTATGAGTTTGTGCTTAAAGTTTCTGTAGGAGGCTTCAGCAAAGCTGGGTTGAGTCTTTCACTTTGCCACAGGCTTTCTCTGTGACCTTGGGCAATTTAGTTTGGCCTAGACTCTCAAAGGATTCAATAAAAATCTTTTTTATGGAGCCTGTGGGAATGAGGTACCCCAAATGCCAGGTCATACTCATGAGCACTAATAACTACTGGATTTCATCTGCCAGTTGTTTGCTTACCCAGGGCACACTGGGAGATCTTCCTACAGTTCCTCAGAGTCCATTTCAAATCTGACACTCCCAGCTGGGGATTTTTTAGGCGCCACCCAAAATTCTTCCACAGTTAAGCTCTTCTTGCAAACCACTTATCAATACGTTAAGCAGTGTATGTGCTAATTAAACCAAAATGGTCCTTTTCTCCTGTTAGTCCTTCACTATTGGCTTCTGACAGTGAAGTCATAAATCTAGAGCTAAGTGGATGATGTGAACTGCACAAATAGGTAAACAGAGTATGCCTTTATCTATCTATCTCTATATATATATATGCCTATATAATTCCCTGAGATGTATATATATAGAGAGAGAGAGAGAGAGAAATATAGATATGTAGATAGAGATACGTAGACACATAGATATCAGGGCAGCAGGATGTCCCCCCTCTCTCATGGCTGGGGCATTTGGAAGAGGTAACTCAGGCCAGATTAACAGCTCAGCGAGGAGTCAGAGAGCCCAGCAGGAGATCACCTGCAGGCTCCTGAGAGTCTGAGCCCAAGCCCCGAGTACACATCTTGGTATGAGAGCAGATGTGGGAAGAGATAAAAGAAAATAAACATCAGTGACCAATGTCTATAAAAGCCCACACGAATTATCACACAGGCAGAAGTCTCTTACACACTCCTTGGGAACATGTGAGATTTCTTCCCGAAGCTTGGACCCAACTTCGCAGTTACTTTTCCAGGATCTGAGGGAAAGGATTTCGATGTGTGCCCCTTCAACAATTTGGTGGTAAGAATCGTTGGATCCTAAGTTGTACTTTTTCTTAGCTAGCTGTAGATTTCATGGTACCTTTAACTCTGCATGTATCATACTAGTATTCCCTTTTGTCTTACCCCTGTGTAGTAATAGTCTGTTTTAAGTCTTAAGTCTGTTAGTTTTGTGTCTATTAAATAAATAATTCATTCTATAATAGACAGAATCAGCCATTATTAAAGAACTTGTGAATGAGAGTGGGTTTTGGGGTGCTGGCCACCTCAATACACGACTGCCTGCTGCCAGAGGCCTGGGCAAAAAGGCAGGGACTGATTTAAACCTACATCATCCATTCATAACAATCAGTGAGTTACACATATATTTCAGTGAGTTGTAAATATATCAGTGAGGGACTATGATTACAGCTCTGGACCTTACTGACATAGCACACTTTTTTTCTGGTTAATTTAGACATTCATGGCATGTAAGAAGTTGCTTCATTACAACAGCAATTACAAAACTTTCCCAGGCAATCTGTTCCAAATACAGTTAAACACTGGGATAAGACCTCTTCAATTTTTATCCTCGGACAGTTTCTTAAAATTAAACATCTCCCAAAGATGTAAAAACTTTGACTGGGAAAGAAATTACTAAATTATGCCTGTATTAGTAAAACTGTGATTCATGGACAGCAGTGGGTTGTTAGGCACCAATAAACAGTCCTAGCTGATGACTATATTCAGCATGTGGTGGGAAACTATAAAACAATAGAATTAGATATATCTAATTCCAAAGAACTGATTTGCTGAGTTTGCCTTCTTTATCTTTATTATTTCATATGGTTGGCATTTGAATTTCTTTATTTTTGTGAAACTTGTTTTCCTGTATGAGGATCTTGCAGAGTCCACGGTAATCTGTTTTTACTTTGAATGTATGCTTGTTCATTTGGTTGTTTGCTTTGGATAATTACATCCCTCCTGCCATATCATTCCCTTTTGTAAACTATGGGAGTTACTAATGCAGCATGATTTGCAAATTCAGATTATTCTAAATGAATATGCTATTTGAAATTCACTTCGTGCAATTTCAAGCATCCAAGTTTATAATATGCTTTTGCATTCATGCCAATAAAGATCAAATCTGAATGCTCAAAAAAAAAAAAAAAAAAAGAAGATAAAAGGATGTTTCTTCCATTCTTCCATCTGATTGGAGCCTTTTATTTTGATCCTACAGGACAGCTGTGTCTGATCTTGCCCCAAGTTTTATGGTTCTGACATGATTTCTCTTGATGAGGGGTTTGAAAGGTGATACTCCTGCCCTCCCAGCTTGGGTAAGGCAAGCTCTAGAATGCTAAAAATTGGAAGATAGAATCACTAATTTTCTATTCTGACCCAATTTAAAATGTAAAAAATTCAAGGTAAAACTGAAGAAAATGAAAATTAATATTTCATCTATGTATTTTTGTTCTCCCAGAATATAAGTGGCATCATATTTACTATGAAACTCAAAAGGAACTTTGTCTTCAACCCAGCAGGTTAAGAGAACACCCTGTGCACCACTGATGATACCAGCCATCTGTCATGATCCGATTAGTGAAGTTCTTAGAAATACCTCTGCTCGAATTAAGGTGCAAACGAGACCATATGCCAGTGACAATGGTATGGGTTTTATTTGATGGTAAATATGAGAGAGAGAAAGAGAGAGAGAGACAAAGAAAGAAATTGAAAATAGGTGGGGGGGGACAGAAAGAGAGTGACTGGGACAGAATAAGGAAAATATCATTACTCCGTGGATCCTAGCGATGTTCCATTGATCCTCTCCAGCTGGTCTTCTTGGTGGTGAAGTTCCCCCTGAAAAGCATAGAATCCAATGGGTTAATATACCCTCAAGCCAGGTGCCAATGTCCAGGCATATCCCCTTGGGGGAAGGGGGCATTCTCTCACAGCAGACTCTGGATCTGTTGAATCCGGCGGTGCAAAGCCTCTGGGGAGAGCAGTTCAGGGGGTCTTTTATGGATTATGACTCCCCCTTGGCTGTCTCTCACGTGGAAGTCCTGTGGATGTGGCCTGTGGTGTTGGAGGTTCCACTGCTGGGCCAGTTTGTGTAATTGGAGGATGGGAGTTAATTGCCTCTGACCAGAAACCTCCTCCTCCCCCTCAGCTGGGGGAAGAGTCTGCGTAAACCAGGTTTCTGTAAGCTGTGCTCTCCCCCCACCCCAAACTTAGCCAGGGATGGTTCTCATTGCAGCTGGTGACTTTGGCCTTTTGTGGATGCACACCTTTCCCTGAGCCTGAGATGACTGAACAATGGGTTTCCCTTTATCTAATCAGCAATTTGACTTTCAGTCCAAAGTCCCAGTCTTCAGGCAGGCTTCTTTGGTTGTATCTTCTTTATAATGAGCAAAACTTTATATCAATGTTTGAGGCATGAACTATTTTCAGTCTCTGACACCATCATTTCTGCCCCAGCAGAATTAGTTCTTATTCCTTAAAAGGAGCCCATGCCTTCTCCTCTCCACCAGATCCAGGAAGGTGTAGGATATCTGGGCTGCAGTGGAATCTCTCATGACCCCTGCGAGGCAGTAAATATGTAGGGTGCAACCTGTCAAAGTCAGGAGTTGATATGTTATTAATTCAGTCACAAGATGCTTCGTTTCTCAGAACATGTTAAGTATTAAGACACAAAATTTAAGCAACTGATACACTGCATACCGTGCTTGAAAATATGGAATATATTCCACTGCAAAATTTCCAGAAAGCATAAAAGTATCAACAGTTAATAAAGTCCCAAAGGAAGTCTTGTCCAGTGAATGGTTTTAGGAAATTGCAAAAAATCCCCAGAGGTACTGCTGAGCGAGTCATTAACATAATGATGATACATTTTTCTCACATTCAAGAATGGACCCAACAGGGATTCTTGATGTCACAGACACATTGTAGTGATATCTCTATATTAAAAATTTTTGAGTGGAAACTTACAGACTGTACCTAAGTTGTCTCATTCAATACCAAAGTTGGTAAGAGTTTCTACATGACTTCTTTGTGTTTTTGCTCAGAATCATGATGCTGCTTTCCATAGCCTCTTGTCCCTTTTCTATTCATTCCAACTCACCTGTCATCTCAGTGCTTTACCCAATTTTCTAGACATCACAGAATACTAGATATGCTTTTTTGGCATCCCTTACATATTTGCATCAAACCTCACACAATTGTATCTGGGAAGTCTGGGGCTCTCTGTGTCTCCTAGAAGAGAATATAATAGATGAACCTCAAGAGAGCCAAAATAGGATGACAGATACATACTCAAGACAGAAAAATATGTTATAATTGGATGAAGACCAAACTAAAATGACCTGTGACATAGCCAGTGTTATGCCTCCAGGTCTTGATTTCCCAAATCACCCAGGCTGGGAAGATGGCCAGACCCACCACACATTCAGTCCTGCTGGATTGCCTGGTTTTTCGTCCTTCTGTGAAAATCAGTGCACAGAAGGAAAGGAAGAGAGTGAAAGCACTGGTTCATATTCAGGTCTTGTTCCTACTTAGAGGCAAACCACAGCCAAAATGTATGTCCTTACCCAAAGCCCAGAAGTGTTCCCAGGCTACCTTGTACAGAGAGAGCACGTTTGTATTGAATGTACTATGAATAGAGAAGGCCTAATGTCACCAGCAATGATCTTTATAATCCATATACTCAAGGAACTACAGTGTACTGGTGCATACTGCAAAAATAAGAATTCATAAAATATACAGCCAGTGGATATATTGTCATCTGTGAAATAATGCTGGCTATGGCACTTCCTGACTTGGATCCTGTTCTAAGTCTGAGAACACGTATTTCTGTAGACAAAACAGAAAGCATCTAATCTTCATCTACAGATCTTCACTGAGTGAGAATCTACCGGAACCAGAAACTGTTCTGTTGATTAATTAGCCTCATTATGTGCTTTTAGACCTCATTGCTTATGTGAATTGGTTTCAGAAAGTGGAGTTACACAAGTAGATAGGAGAGTACTGACCAGCATGAAATATGTCTTCTTTTTCTCCATACCATTCCTCTTCCACACCAGAAGCCCCTCAACTCAGAAGGAGATTGAACCTCAGGTGTCTTGGTCCTCATGCACAGGCAGATCATCAGATGCAATATTGACATTTAAACACTGAATTACTACTTCTCTCTTTCCTGAAGGTATTTATCCCCTGAGCTGCTAAGATAATAATGCAAGCAAACAATAAACCATTAAAGGAAATAAAATATAATAAAACCAATTATCTAAGTAATTTTGAAGTTAAAACTTAATCTAAGGATTTCAGCCTTCTACTTTTATAAAATCATTGGTTGCCTATAAATTATTTTGTTTTCATAACCAGTCACCTTGGTAACTTAATTTAGTTTTCCGGGTTTTTTTTTAAAGTCCCATCATCCTGGCTTTTTTACTGGTTTTTTTTGGTTTTATGAAGTTTTTTTTTTCTCTAGACAATGCAGCTCAGAAGTTTTCATGCATCTCCTTGACAGATACAAACATTATTCCCATTGTGTCCTTACTGAATAAAATATTTAAAGTGCAGAGCTAGCACTGGAAGATTGACTGGATTCTAAATGAACTTTCTGATACCAAATGTAAAACTAGGGGGAACAGAGCACCAGTAATGAAGCGAAATACAAGGTTAAGTATTTGAAATTAATTAGTGAGTTCATGAACAACAACTCTTTGATGGTCTGAACTGCTTCCAGAAAGATAAGGAGAGAACAATTTGAGAAAACAACTGTTTAAGAAAACAATTAAATCCCATCCCATACTTGCATAGAATTATTTTATATTCACATGCAAATCCTAAGACATGGATACACTCAAAATACTAATGCCCTATATATGCACAGATTGTTTCTGCTCTTGTTAACACCACTATGAATCAGAGGTAAATTAACAAGAGGTCTACAATACAAAATTGACAAGAGGTCTACTGCCATGATACTGAGCAAATTCAGACCATCTATTTCTGATTTTCATCATCCTTATTATCAGCAGTAACCTATTTGCTACCTAAAGATCTTCACTGTTTTGGATGTTGCATGAACATGTAACCAAATTCAGAATCTTTACCAGCAGGAGTCACTCATCCATACAATATGAGTGGACAGTAGAGTACCCATCATCTTTCTAAGTGAACCTGTCTAGGTTTACTTTCATTGTATATCAGTGCAACTCCATTGTAGTTTCCAAGAGTTTACATAACAAGCTCCATTCCTGCTATGCTACTTAGTGCCAAAGGACAGGAATTGAAATCCAAATCCTCTGTGGGTGTTCAGGAATAAGTAGCCAATAAAGAGCAAGTAGGACCAGCTCTCTTCTTCTCCTCTCCAACTAAACCTGTTGGCTCAACCCACTGATTAAGGAAGCAGACTGACAACAAGCAGACCAGTGGGGATTGGTGCCAGTGAGCATTGTTTCCTGCCTGTTCTGCTCTTCATCTTTACCTAGGATCCCAACAAAGATGACACTGAGGTATTGAATTGGAGTTTGAAGGAGCTGGGATTCTTGTCATCATGATGATCCTTGGAATTCAGGGACAGGATTCCCAGCAGGAGTTACTGCTGCTGCAGGCAGATGCTAACAGTGCTGGCTGCGTGCCTGCGGCAGCACACACCTGCAGAGTCCCTGCCACAGCCGTCACCACAGAGCAGCAGAAACCTCATCCACCAGGTTCCTCTGTGCACTGAAGTCACTGGGAGTTTACTCCCCAGCTGATTTTCCTCTCTTGATTTAGAAGGAAGCAGGGACTCATTGAAGTCACCTTGTTTTGCTGCCTGCTATTCTGCACCACTTTGCATTTCTTCCCTAGGATAGGACAAATGTTTCACTGACTCTCCTCACTGGTGCCACTTGGATAGCATAGGCTGGGATGGGAGCAGAGAATGGTCTTTAATTCTTCTTTTCAGTGAATAATGGGCTGTAGAAAAGAGTTTATTGTTTCTGAGATAATTTTATGTGATGACTAAATCTGGTGAGGAAATGGCCATCCAAGCATTACTGTAATAATGCAAGCACTTATTTATTTATCCTTTGATGATGTTCCAAAGAGCCTAATCAAGTTAGAGACTCTTTATTGTTACTTTTCCTAGGCAGGATTTTGACAACTGATTTGATATTTAAAGTAGAATGTTTTCAGCTATTAGTTTGGTCTTTATTTTATATTTTTTGACTCAGTGAAAAAGGAGGCTGAGTATAGCCACGTTTGTGATCTGCAGCACATGCTGAAAAAAATGTGTCATTTTCTCACAGCCTCTGCATGCTAGAATAATCAAGATGTGAGATTGTGTCTATGGGTAAGATTGAGTGGGTTCAAGAGTTTAAGTAAGTTGAGACTTTAGTATAATTTCGCAGTCAAAATTCCCTATATATTCAGTTTAAAGAAACAGTATGCACCAGCAGGGGAGGATTACAACGAGAGGTATTAAGTGTCTCAATTAGCAAATATCAGGAATCCTCTCTGCCTTGTTCATCTTTCTTCCCAGTGCCATAGCACATACATCTGGGAATCAGAATTAGAGTCCTAGACTCTGGGAATCAGAAGAAACTGGTATCACACACACAAAAGGGATTTGGGGTCAATTTCAAAGGAGTGGATGTGATACACATGAGTTCTTCCCAATCCAGAGGAAATCAGCTGAAGACAGCCCAACATAAGTCACAAAAGTTTACTCATCCCTCTGGCTAATCAAAAAATCAGTACTAGAAAAAAATTGCTAAACAATTACATCTCTGAATGGCAAAGATGCCTCTGATCAGTGCCCTCAGGCACTGCCCCTATCGGGAAGTGTCACTCTTTTATGCATATTTTGTGAAAATACACGTAACTTGTAACTTTACCCCCATTCATATATTGGAAACAGTACTTTTTCCATGACTGTATCAGTAAAGTCAATACTATTTGGAACCAGTTTTCTGAATTCCCCTGCTATGCCTTAAACTGATTCCAGGCAAGCAGCCTCTCAGACCACCTCAGGTGCCAAAACTTTCTAACATATTTCAGTGCACTGATCAATAGGGTTGTTTTTTTGGTTGTTTTTTTTTTTTTTCCCTTCCTAGTCACACAAGCTGCACAAGGTGAAAAAAATGCCACTGAATTAATATTTATTTTGCAACATAAAAGAGCCCAGCACTATCTACAAGTGTTATAATTAATTGGGATTAATTTCATGTGCAAAGTTTGGCTCTGAAGGTGTTGATGGAGTAATACATCAAAGAGGCTTCACCTCTGTAAAAAAATCAATGCTAAAGTAACCTTGATTACTGTCTCTGTTGATGTCACACATAACACTAATCAGTCATCGTTTGCACTGAACACTATCATGAACAAATATTATTTGTTCTCTTATTGGCATTTTTGAGACCCTGGGATAATATTCACTGCAGCTCTCTAAGAGGAGGTTTTCACCTTAGGGAAATTGTACAGGTTGTTCAGGAGCACATGGTCCAAGAGAAAAATTGAATGAATCTGAAAATCGAAAATAAGGAGACATACACTGCCCATGGAACAAGGGGTTATTTGCCTTCTTGCCTTTCTTCTCATCTTTCCCAGCTTCTTCTCCCTTTTAATCTTTAATCCTTTTCTCCTCTCTCTCTCTCTCTCTCCCCTTTTCTTCCCTTTTCTTTCCTTTTCTTCTCACTTTCTCATTCCCAACTCAGGACTAGAAAGTACATTTGACAGTGGCAGATTTCTGGAGGGAATGCTTTGCAATACAAGCAAGGGATCTCTAGAGATGCTGGGTCTGAAATACCTGACCTGTGAGGTATCTAAGCCTAATACAACCAAGCAAAATATCAAAGTGAAAGCACCCAGCTCACCTTTAATAAGGCTTGCTATCGATTTTTGTGATTGCTCCTTTTATTCTTCAGAGCAAGCAAACATCTGCCACCCAGCTCCTGCTCTGCTGTCCCCTCCTTTTTGATTATTCTTATTACTTTTCAGGCCCTCAGGAGTCCCTCCTCTCACCCTTCAAGTTCCTGTAACTGTTTCAATCCCATTTATTCCAGTGCAGCAAGTTCATGCCGCTTCAAGCATCCCCTGAAAACAATTTCTGTATTTATATTGGCTCCAGGGCATCTTCGATCAAGCTTTCAAGTATTAGCAAGGATGGGTTCACATCTTACCTGGGCACTCCGTAAGGTGCCTCTTGACTAAGATTGTATTGGCAGCTCTCCCTCCCTAGCCCTTCTTGCCTTGGCAGGCAGCTGGAACTGACACTAGGGCTGAATGAACACGATGGCATGAGCCCTCTTTGGGGTTTGTCCCAGTCCACAGTCCTCTTCCCCTGCTTGTACATACTGAAGAATGTTTTGGCTTCATCCATGATTTATCCTCCTCCTTGAAGGAAAAAAAAAAGGGTAGGATGTGGTCGTTGTACAACTGGGTATCATCCCAGCATGGATACAGACTTAAATCAAAAGCACATGGGAGGAGTTGGATTCCAAACCAAATCTGTTCTTACATAAGGAAATCCTCTGTGGATCAAAATTGTAACTAAGTTATTCCACCTCTACTCACATCCCATCTCCCTTTCTCTCCCCACATATTCGCTGTGCACATTCCCCCAGGGATAAAATCCAGTTTATGCATTTTTGTCATGAGAACAAATGACAGAGGAGAGAAGTTTGTGATAGCTTCTTACATTTTTCTAGTTTAGATAGAATAAATTAACTCAAAACAGAAAAATATCTTAAGATGCTTCTGTCACAGAAACAGTCAAGCATGACTTATGGATTTCAGCTGATGGAAAATATGTTAAAAAATTCATCACAATTTTTAGATACAGACTGAATAGCAAGTATTTATTTACCAGTTGGAAAATGGGGCTTTAGATCTCCTATACTGGTTCTGCTTAGTATAGCAGATGGTACCCCTATAGTGCCACACTGTTTTCAAAGCCACATTGAGAAAACATCCTTATTTCAATCCATGCTACATCTGTCCCTGAATAGCATGAATTAGCCACAAACACACAAAGAATGAAAACAAATCTTAAACCAAAAATTGGGTGGCTATGAAAAACATACATATTGCAAACGTGCCAGATTCCTTTATTTAGAATAAAGAATGGCATTTCAGCCTCTTATTTTGTCAAATATCATTCCTCAGTGAGGAGAAAAGGGTTGGTTTTCATACTTAATGTTGAATTGCGAACTGTGGTCATTTCCCTTGCCTTTGTCAGAACACTAGACAGAAGCGGGGAAAAGAGGAGGGAATGGCAAAGGTAGGAGGAATAGAGCTCTTGTTGATGCTCCCAGGATCCATGGCGACTGGTCAGACATGGATGGATGCTTTGGGCTGGCAGTCTGGCCGCAGCAGATGTTGCCCTGGACCCTGGCTCTCTTCTCAGGTCTGGGATGTCATCTGGTTCATCTAGTTGGGCCCCTTTTCTTTACCAGTCTTTTTAAGACTGGGCAGAGCTAGACAGGTCGTCTCTGCTTATCATGTTGATAACCTCGCAATGCAGTAGATCTCAGAGACAAGTGATAAAGAAAAACACACACACACACAGACGCAAACACACACAGACGCAAACACACACACACACAAAGGAGCAAAAATGGCTGGGGGGAATCAGAAAAGAAAAGAGAGAGTTCAGTTCTTTGTTGATTCAGTGGTAAATGTCCATAGTGTGCCACTGAAGATATAATGTTTGTGAAGATGGGAGGATGCCATGAGGCTGAGAGACTTGGAAAATATGCAGATTTTATTTTGGCCTACCCAAGAGAATTTTCCACATTCCTTTAATGATGCATTATCACGAAGATGCAAATGAATGGATGAATTCTCCAAATGAAAAACACTACCTGATATATTATTTTAGCCTCATTATTTATTGTTTTTTTCTTCGTTTGTCTGTTTTAGTCTTTCAATTTCACTTCTGTATTTTTTGTCAAACTCCCTCCTATTCTACCTCTATTTGTCTGGATAAAAGAATGCACTGTTTTTTTAGAATAATCTTCTCTGACAGGTAAGATTACTTTGGGAGAGGCCTGTTGAACTGTCAGCATTATGACACCTTCTCTGTTGTGTCAGTGCTTGACTGATCTCTTGATTGCTTTGGGATCAATTAAAATTGCTTTGCTTCCTTTCCATGGGCAGGTAAAGCAGTAAGACCTTGAAAACAACACCCTAAAAATGCTACATGATTAAAGTATGTTTCCAGTGGTATACAGTTTTATTCTCAACTCCCCACAAATTTTGTCCAACTGAACAAGACTTGAATAGAAAGAATAAGAGAAAATAAAGGTGAAATTTGGATGACCCCTCCCACTAAGTAATTTCTTAGACGTTTTCTCGTTATCCAAGCATACTAAACATGGAAGAAGTTAACTTGTGGTCTGACTTACTGCCATAAAAATGGGAAAATTTAACTGGAAGCAAGGTGACACAGTAATAGACTGAATTCTGTGAAGGCTTCTTGGAGAACAAAACTGCATTCAAATGCCAATAGGCGCCAAACATTAAACTTTCAACCTATTCCTTGGTGGAAAAATAATAAATCCTTTTTGTCTCACAGGCAAGTGAACGCTCATTTTGTCTGTGGCCAGGCAGTCTTTCTTCTTTGGTATTTATAAACTCTCTGAAGTCTTTCATATTTAGTGTATATAGCTTTACATTAAACCCCATTTATTTTCACTGTATTGAATATACATATTTACAATGTAACAGTGAATCATGAATGGAAGATCCAGATCATCCTAAAAGCATCATTCTCTGTATCTATTTATAATCAATCAGCAGTGCCAGAAATACACAAACACCATTCATTTGCTAAGACATTGTGGCATTTGCACAATAATTTCAATGACTTTCACAAATACAAATGTTTGACAAACAAACAAAGAAACTGTGTTGATCTCCATATGCACAAGGGACATGACAGTGATTTCCAGATGCCCAGCTGGAATTACTGCCCCTGCTTCAACTATCCTGCCAAACACTTCTCTAATCCTGTGAGAATAATAATAATCATCATAATGATGATGGTGGTGATGATGATGGTGAAATATGCTTGGAGTCAGCAGTCATAAATGGAATGAATCACAATTAAATGGAAAATAAGTGAAAGCAGGTCTTCAGCTGGGTTACTCAATTTCAAAAGGGAAAACTTTGACAAATTACATGAACAAGCAAGTGAAGTCAATGGAAGCAATGAGTTCAGGGGCTTGCAGTGTGACAGGTTCCTCCAAACTCTTTAAGTCAGCAGTGAAAAGTTATCTGAAACTTGCACATCAAGCAAGTGAGAACAAAACTTTCAGAAAAGGTTTCCAAAGGCATTTGGATGTATAGCCACCTCAAAAAGGACATTAAGAGTAAGCATAAAGCCTACGAGAAATTGAGGGAAAAAAAGGATTGATCAGCAAGTAAAGGTACACCTCAGAGGTCACGAAGTGTAGAAATAATGTAAGAATTGCCAACAGCCACGCTGAGTTAGGCCTTTCAAAGTATATTAAAACAAATAACAAAAAAAGCTCTTCAGTCACATAAATGAAAAAGAGAGCAGCAAAATGGGAATAGTATCATATGCAGCAGAGTTGGGTAGAAAAAAGGTAGTATATGTCTGGTTCTAAGTATTTAGCCTCATTTCCCAATAAAGGATCCTTGAACAGACAGGAGAGATGATGAAATTTTAGAAGTGGAAACAAGATACCTATATACAAGAGAAAGAAAAGCAATATTTCATCTAAATAAATAAACTAATATATTATAAACTTAATTAATTAAGAAATTACAGCCTTTCTTAAATGTAAATTTACCACTGACAGGTAACTATTTTAACTATAGACTAATATTACTAAAGAGTAGCAGTTCGTGTCTAATTTTATAATGTATAAATTATCTGGTTCTCAGTGACAAAGCTTCGAAGGCATGAGAAGGCATCTCCTATCTTGACAATTCCCCATCTGAAACTGTTTGTGTTTATGCTGGTGATGCCTTTTCCTGGTCTTAAAATCAAGAGTCATACACGGTTAGAAGGGGAAAAGGGATTTTACCTTGGTGTTTATTTTAAGGATCCTTAGGTGTACACGTCCAGGTCATATGCATCGAGATGCGCCCTGGCAAGTCTATCTATGTCTCTCTTTTTGTCTCTGTTTTTCCCCCTCCCCAACATTGGGTATAACATTATAGGTTTTACTAATTAGCAGATCTATCAAAGATTCCCCAATGAGAGGCTCAAGTGAGCCCCCCTCCCCAAGGAACCTTCCCCTGGATGGTTCTATCTACAGAATGTGTTCTGGAGAGGACCTTGGGGTCTGGGGCACACTGATCCCTAGCTACGAAGCTTCTAAAATGTTTAGTCTCTTAGCTTAACAAGTCCAAGAATGTAGGGGAAAAGCACTAGGAATACAGAAGTTGTAAAAAGGTATAACAGGGGTATAAAAGAAAAGGCAAAAATCTTCATGGCATCACTGGGAATTAGGACAGGCGAGATTTTTACCTCTCTTGGCACAAAGGGACTCGAACAGGCAGTATTGCTGAGACAGAGCAGATGTGTTTTATTTCTGACTAACTCAGGGCAGATAGGGCTTGCCACCTCCTTCTGCTCATCCTGGCCCAATCAACAAGTACAGAGTTCAGTTTTCATATCACCTCCTTGGGTTGAAGCTTGAGTCCCTGGATTCTGCCTGTGAAGTTATTTTATTACTGGGGTGAGGATTTTTGCATCTTCTCCTTCTTGTGGTCTTCATCATTTTTCAAGCGAGAGGTTCTGGCAACGTGTTCCTTAACTATTCACCGTGGAAACTGAAGAAAGAACCTTCAGGCTGCATATTATATTCAGCCTTTCCTTTTTGGCTAGTCCTGTGTACTGAAGAACTGAAGCTCGGGTTTCTCAGTGTTAACATGTGTGGAGGGCATTTGGTGCCAGTTTGAGGTACTAAATCTCTTCTCATGATCTGCATAGTGAATTAAGTACAGCACATGGCCAGCAAACAAACAGCAGTCCACTAATATTTAGATAAATAAGATCTTTGTGCAATAATCAGATTTCAGGACTTTGTACTCAAGTATCCTAGATTTCATACTGCTTAGACACACTCTGTCTCTGACACAAAAATTCTGGCTTTCTTTTTGGCACTGTGGCACAGCGCAACTAAAAAAAAAAAAAAAAAAAATCATCTCACCTAGTGTTGCGGTTCTCTGAGATGGTAACATGCCATGACCTTCCCAAAGTGCCTCCAAGGAAGCCTCTCGGTGCAGCCAGCACACTGGCACACACACACCGGATAGCCAGCTAAACAGTCCGACGATGAATGAGCAGGAAGAGTTTTCACATAGGGTTCTACAGGAGAGATTTAATGCACCCTCACTCGTGCAAGGTCTCAGAGAAGTCCCAGGGCAGAGCAATGGGGGGTCTGGGGTAAGGGAACTCATCGAGAAACTCGGAGGGGGTATCAGGTAACCAGGGCTGTGGCGGCCAACGGAGCCAATGAGGGGGGCAGAAGTGGGGTACATTAACATGACAGAACAGAGCATTCTGGGGGAGGCTTTTTCACTCACCATAAGCTAGAAGGGAACCTAGGACTTATCCCACTGTAGGACTCCTTTCGTTCCTTGTCCAGCAGGCCAACTGGCCTCCACAATCCAGGAGATTAGAGACATAGGCTTGGATCAAGTCAGATGGAGAAAAATAAAATCATGTCTTAAATCAGACCTCTAGTTTCTGGAATGAATGTTGCAGTAGATAACACACAAGACACCACTGCTGTCCTAAGCCTGCCAGCTTTGTTCTGGGTACAGACAGGCAGACCACCAGGAATCCTAGCCAGGACAGTACTTTGTTTCTGGTTAAGATTTGATATGCAGACTGAAGAATATTAGAAAATAAAATGCTCAAGCACATGCAACTCACACAACCTTTCAAGACAGAACTGTTTGAAGACTGCGGAAGCTTCAGAATTTATTTCGAGGAGGTGTTTGGCAGATGCACCTGAGTAAAAGCCAGTGTGGTAGCTTCAGTTGGAGGTATAAATTTATGTAGGACAAGGAGATTGCCTACTGTTTGGATAGTTCAAAAAAAAAGAAAGAAAATGTGATCTTCTATTATTGCATAAGATATAGAAGATAAAATAAAATAAAAAAATCCTCTTCAAATACTTGTTCATAAAAGTAGAAGAATGGAATGCTTTTAAAAATAAATTTCTTGTTTGAAAATCTTTTTGTTTTGTTTTGCTTTATAATAAAGATTTCTACCAGCAGGACATTAAAATATATTATGAAAGATTTATACATTCATTAATTCCATGGCAAAGGTCATTTATATCACTGGGTAAAGACAATGAGAAATGCTTTCCTTGTGAAACAAGGGTTCTTAATGAGACCACCCACTCCTTTCTTCCCTGCTGAAACCAGTTAGATGTATCAATTATTTGTTTTAGTAGGAAGAGCTGTATAATAGTCAAAGAAGGGATGTAAGCCAAGTATTGTTATATACAGAATTACTCTAAGAGGATCTATATTTCAAATACTAATCTGTAAGAGAAAGGAGCAACCTTGCTCTGGATAGGAATCAGGCACCTCAATTCTGCAGATTTCAGCAGAGCTCCATCAAGTTCCTTTTTTCTGGAGATTCAGGAAAGATATGGAAAATGTTAGGTATCTGAAACAACAAAGTTTTGGTGAGATTTTCCAACATGCTTTGATGTCTAACTTGTTTTGAATCTATTTGTGCTCTAGTACTTTGGAATAACCCAGGGTCCCCTGGACAAGAAAGACATGGACCTATTGAAGTGGGTCCAGAGGAGGCCAGAAAAATAATCAGAGAGCTGGAACTCCTCTGCTGTGAAGACAGGCTGGGAGAGTTGGTATTGTCCAGCCTGGAGAAGACAAGGCTACAGGCAGACCTCACTGAGGCCTCCCAGTACCTAAAGGAGGCTTATGAGGAAGGCAGACTTTCACCAGAATTCATAGTGACAGGAATGGTAATGGCTTTAATTTTGAAGAGGGTAGTTTCAAATTAGATATTAAAAAGAAATTATTAACTGTGGACATGGTGAGGTACAGTCCAGCCAAGCGGTAGATGCTGCCTCTCTGGGAGTGGCCAAGCCCAGGTTGTATGGGACTTGAACAACCTGGTCTGGTGGCAAGTGTCCTTGCCAGTAGCAGGGGAGTTGAACTAGATATCCTTAAATGTCCCTTCCAACCCAAACTATTCCATGATTCCATAAATTACCAGAAATGTGACTATTTGAATCAGGAAAGTTAAAAAAAAAATTAAATTTGGTTCATGCTTTTATTGTTTTTTCTCCCCTGTCCCCTCCTACAAACATTTCCTCCTGAAATGGAACTAACAAGGTTATACAGGGAAGTCTGTATAAGGAGGACTGCAATCTGGTGATCTGTTCTTTACAAGCTCTTGAGTTGCTGGATCATTTCACTGCACTGATTACCTGCTAGATAGGGGAAAAACATCTTGAACTTACATTGGATGTGTCAAACAATTTGACCAAAAGACCTGCGAAGAGAGGTACTGGTTTGGGGACAGATCATCATGATTTTTGAATGTCCAAATGGTGAAAAAAGAAAGAAAACCCCTTCAGCAGATCTTAAATTTATGTGTAAAACTTAACTATGCCAAAGTGGGATTATGAATTCGATATGAGGCATGATAAACTGAGAACATCTTTGTAACATTGTTTTCAATTCAAAATGGAATAAACATCGGGTGAGAAAAGGACTGACCAGTTTCTAAGCTGGTGTTCGTCTGAAAAGATGAGAAATGCCTAAGGAAACCACCCAGATTCTGCAAATAGAGAGGTGTCTGAGCGATGGCTCTCCTCTAGTGTGCACAGCAAACACACAGGGATTACCTGCCTCTTGAAGGCTGCGGTGACATTTGAAGAGTTAACAACGTGCATGTCCCAGGCTCCAGGCAGAAGAGACTTCCACCCCACTGGAGCGCGGTGGTCAGACACGTGCCCCCTGCCCTCCCTTGAAACTACAGAGACGTGACATTTCAACTCCAACAAGCGAGCAGCCCACAGAAAATAACACCATGACAACTGCCTGCCAGAGCTGCCTCCCCGCGTGCGAAATCCTCATTGCCGGCGCTCGCATCCCCGTTCAGCAAAAGTGTTTCAGATGCTTCAGCACAACTTTGAGAATACTTTCTTTGTGGAGCTCCCCATGAACTTCCTGCTGATAGGTGTTATTTAAAATGCTGGTGACATCAGGATAGAAAGGCTATAGTTGCTTTGAAGTCACAAATGGAGGAAAAAAAGGGAATGTGAAAATTCAGCTGAACTGTTATCGTCTAGGACTCGTGTGGTTCTCTTGTGTGAATGTACTTTTTGTTTGTCTTACCACTATTGCCTGTGAACAACAGAGATTTCTTTCTTTCTTTTCCAGTTCTTTTCCATCAGCAGGGTAATACTCACTCCCTCAGAGAAGTGAAGGGTTTGAACCTGGAATTTTGCACAAGAACTTAAATTCCGTGCTTAGGGGAATAGCCCCAGTGAAAGCAGTAAGAGTATTTAATATTTGATCATGTGTTCTACTGAAAGACATTTCCTTCAAAATGATAGTTCATTCCCCAATCGTTTCACTCATCAAAAAAATGTTAGATAGAGCTTTAAAATTAACATTTAAATAAGCTAAAATAAAGATTTTGCATTGCTGCTTTTGAAACCAATGTTATTTAGACCAATATTGTAATAGAAAAAAATCCCCAAACACAGTGTATTGAGGGCATGAAATTCCTTTTGAGCCTGGCCCTTTAACAGATTTTGTTTGTCCTTTTAACTCTCGGTAGATACAGTGTATAGCTTTCATTGTGAAATTAAATTCACAATGTTTCATGCAACATGATTATTCCTTTGCCACCGACTAATTATCTAAAAAAACAAAACAGAACAATAAAATATATGAATTATTGCAGAACAGTCATGGCAGCTGCTTGCACTTTTGCAAGTTTCATTTTATTTAAGTCATTTTCATCTCTCAGCATTTTTTAAGTTATTGAGGGCTTTTTTTTTTCTTAGCTTTGCTTTGGTTTAGAACATTTTTATGTTGTAACATAAATAAATGTATGTGTGTATGTAAATAGGTGATCACACACACACCACACACAGTTAACATGAGACGCAGGAGCTGAACACACAGTAGTGACTGTGAGTGAGTATTTTTTTAGAGAGAACAATACTATAAAAATATATTTCAATAAGACTACTAAAATTTACCATTCTGGAGGAGTAACTTATATTGTAGGAAGGAAATTATAGATAACACAGGCAAATATTGATACACCATAGTTACTTAATTCCTGCCTAAATATGAAAAAGATTTATAGGATCATGGAATTGTAGCTATAAACCTTATGGTTTCCTTGGCAAAAGTTAAGCTGATTAGTTTAAGAGTGAAATGACTTAGAGAAAACCAGATTCCTGACTTTGGCATGATCAGATGGAAATTCTGGTCTCCAGAGGATTATTCAATCAGGTCAACCACAAGAGGAATATTGATGGTCACATCAGGGGTATTACCTCCTCACTTAAAGATGTAGGTAGGTATGTTCAAGTATTTTTTTTTAAATACAGCCTTCACAACCAGATAGAAGTGAGAAAATATATTTGTATGCGAATTGTGCTTTCTGCTTTAAGTTGCTAATCATGGTCATTTTTGTTGTAATTGTATGTTTCCCCATGTGGAAAAATGTTACTATGGTGCACTGAATATGCAGTATAACCAATTTTGTGTCACCTTAACAACAGGCTAACCATTTATTAAATATAGTAAGGCTAGTCCAAAGAAAGATAACAAGCCAGCTGTCTCAGTGGCTTCCAAATTGCTTGCCATCACCCAAAATAAATTTCATCCTGCTCTTGGACACTCTAATGACCATGCCTCCAGTTCTGTACTGTCGATTTACATCAATAATGCAAGTGCAAAATTAATATCATGTCAGCGTGATGTATCATCTGAGAAAAATGGAAGCAGACTGAACCTATTTTGTAGAGGACCTAAGAGTGACAAAAAACTGCAATGTTCTGGACTGGATCATAGCTGATGGCAGCTGAGAGTCAAAGTCTTTTAACAACTGCCAGGATGTAACAAGGACACCTTTGTCTGCTCATCTCAGCAGAACTGGCTACAGGCAGATTCCAGATGCATTTTGCCATTTGAACTTTAACATTGTACTAGCAAAAAAAAAATCAACCTGTGCCTACAAAGAAGGAAGCATTTACAAACATAGAACCCCATGTAGTGCTTTACCAACAGCTACAACATTGCTTCTCACAAGGCACTCCAAAAATAGCTCGCTCCATTCTTCGGACCCCCCACACTAGAATAATCTGCAGTACAGTCACTATTCCAAACATCTGTTATTTTTTCTGTCTTTTTTTTTCCTTCTTTTCTTTATACAAAGCCACACTTGGTGGATTTCAGCTGCTATCCAGTTATTTGGCAAAAGGATGTGAGAATCCAGCTTCTTACAGGCTTTCAGTATGTGTGGGATCGAGGTAGCACAGCAGTTCCCTCCTTTTTCTGAGACTGCTGCCGCAGCAGCTCCAACAACAAAAATGCACAGTCGGCGGTTTCTTTATTTTCATCTTTGTAGTGCTCTTGGCACCGAATTCTGGAATGGATAAATTAAAATGGTGTCTGCCTAATCCCTCTGAGAGATTTGTTTGCAACTTAGACTATAGCATTTTCCTTGAAAAGACTTAAAAAATGTCATTTTTTTTGAGCTAGATTCTCATTTTGGTGTAATCAGTTTTAATATGTAACACATGGAATGTGTTCTTTAAGCTCTAAGGTACAAGTTAAGCAGCAAGGAAGTTCACCTGATGATATATGAGACACACATCCATTCCATACAGGATCACACAACAAAGGACTTTATTTCATGTTGCATTTCCTTTTAATAAGATCATCCAAGAGAGTATATGAAACATTGTATGTCATGTTTGAGGACACTTCCTTCCTTCCTTCCTTCCTTCCTTCCTTCCTTCCTTCCTTCCTTCCTTCCTTCCTTCCTTCCTTCCTTCCTTCCTTCCTTCCTTCCTTCCTTCCTTCCTTCCTTCCTTCCTTCCTTCCTTCCTTCCTTCCTTCCTTCCTTCCTTCCTTCCTTCCTTCCTTCCTTCCTTCCTTCCTTCCTTCCTTCCTTCCTTCCTTCCTTCCTTCCTTCCTTCCTTCCTTCCTTCCTTCCTTCCTTCCTTCCTTCCTTCCTTCCTTCCTTCCTTCCTTCCTTCCTCCCTCCCTCCCTCCCTCCCTCCCTCCTTCCCTCCCTCCCTCCCTTCCTTCCTTCCTTCCTTCCTCCCTCCCTCCCTCCCTTCCTTCCTTCCTTCCTTCCTTCCTTCCTCCCTTCCTTCCTTCCTCCCTCCCTCCCTCCCTCCCTCCCTCCTTCCCAACTCCTCTCTTCCTCCCAACTCCTCTCTTCCTCTCTTTCTCTCTTCCTCTCTTTCTCTCTTCCTCTCTTCTTTTCTTTCTCTCTCTCTTGCTCTCTCTCTTTGAAAAGACCTTTTCTGTGCTTCTGCATTCAAAAACCACACTGTCAGATGGATGGTCCTGGAGAACTAATTTTTTCTGTATATAGAAATAATTTTGCAATAAAAATTAGTCCTTGTTACCAGTACTGCAGTGCTTACATGAAACACCACTTCCAAATCTAAAAGATATCATGTTCTCTTTGGAAATCGGATCTTTGAAACCTCTGTATCAGTTTGGCAGCTTCTTTTAAAAGGGTGCAGATACTCTGCCATTAAACCATGGTCTAAGCTAATCACAGGGTTTAAATAATTAGTTCAGAGAGTACCAGAGCTAATAAATACCTGCTTCCAGGTTTTTTCTTTCTCTCTGCATTACTTTCACCACGTGAATTCTCTGATGTTTAATAAAGTATGAACATCTGATGGTTTCACTAAGGGGAGTGTGACAACAGTGTCTTTCAAGTTGTACGTTTTTCCAGAATAAACAGCATTGTAGCAGCACATGACAGAATGTCTTTGAAACCTTTATTTTTCTGTCAAATTTGGATGAAGTCAAGCCGTTGTGTAAAAAGATATTGTTGATGGACAGAAAAAGAGTGGGAGAGAGCATATGTTTGATACACACACACACACAAAACATGATTATTCAGCACAGAATATAAAATGCATTATATGCCAAATGTGATTAAACCAGCTGCAGATGTCTACATATCTGATGCCTATCGCTGAATGTCTTTATTTAAATAAAGAAAAAGTTATTTGGGAGAAGACACTGATTTTAGGGTGTGAGGTGTGCTGCTTTCTTTGTCCCTTTGCCTTTCCTATGGAGTAAAATGAGGGCCAAGGAGGTGTCATTCAGATGCTGATTGTCCACTGTGTTTCCTTTCAGTCTCCTTGACCCAGCCCATCCAACCAGTACCTCTGGTTTGTATTAAAAAAACCACATTTACTTTCTAAGATATTAAGCCTGTGATGTTTCAGCCAATCTTAAATTTACCAAAGGGAAATGGAGTGGGCAGAAAAAAATTTTTTTGTGTAAGCATGCATTCTACATACACCAAAATGCAACTCATGAATCAGTCAAAGAAACATCAATGTAATAGTTTCATCAATGTAATAAATACCCCTTAAATTCAAATGAAGTAAAAGAAGAAAGGATGGTATCTTAGCCATTTCAGTGTCTTTTGTGAGTTCCAAGGCTCCCCCAGTTCTTTAACAGAGATTTTATTGTTATTCCATTTCTTCCTACACAGACTGTTATGCTACATTTCTTTCCTTGTGCTCTCTCCTGAGCACCTTCTTTGAGTATGTGAAATGATGTGAGGAGGATCTATCTCTCTCATTTGTTTTTTGGGTTTTTTTCCCATCTTCTCTTTCCTTCCAAAATTGCAAAATATCCCATTTCTGTAGAGGATCTGCTGTGCTATGCATGTATGTATATATGTGAAGGATGATAAGTTTAAAACAGTTTTTATGAACATGGAAATATTAGCTAAAATCATAGACAAATCATGAAAGTAATACATACAATCCTAGAAATACCATAGGAAAAAGATAGAAGGGAGGATTATGTGGTCTAGATCAAGTTCTTGTTTATTGCAGCCTATTAAACATGACTGAGTTGCCTTTATGTTAATTACAATACTGTGCATCTGTCAGACACACATCTGTCCAGAGGTGTCTGGAGACTGAGAAACAATGACTACTCACTGGAGTTTCTCAATTTAAACATCCTCATCTTTTGTTAAGCAAGTAAAACTGAGCAAGTAAAAGAGACACCTTGTCTATAATTGTAATTTATCTTCCTTCCTTTTTCATTCATTTTCATGCTTCAGTTTTGGTCAATATCTGGAAAAAAAAAAAGGGTTTACAAACTTTCCCTTCCTGTTACATCCAGTTACAGTGTGCAGCCTAGTATCAGCTAGTTTCATAAACAGGAAAAGCAAACCTCTCTCCAGGAGGCTGAGATCTGCAAGATTATCTCACTCTCAAACTCTGCCACTGTAGGCAGCCTGTAAAATATCACATGAAATAGGACTGAGGCATTCAAGAAGCTCACAATTCTAAGAAGTCATAGCTGGTTTCCTGAAATCTGACAGTTTCATAATCATACTGCTGGTAGCCCATGAAGAAAATATTGAATTTAGGTATGAGTAATAGGTCTAAGGTACCCTCAACAGAATGTGAGCTGTGTCATCTAATCAGCCTTAAATGGTTCAAAGAATTTTGTGGAAATTTGATTACACCAGAACATTGTATTCTGGGTTTTTCTTCACAAAAAAAAGAAAAATAAAGAACTTGATCATCTGCTGAGTATGAACACTTTCAGTGATTAGAGATTCCACTGAAACTTCAGAATCACTTGAATACTTTTTTCTCTTCTATTTGGTCAGATTAAGCTTTGACTCTCCCCTCTCAGCTCAAACCTCAGATTTCCTCCAATCTTTAAGGCATAAAATGTTTCATTAACCCTATGATCTACCAGCAGCACAATAAGAAAATGTTTCCATGCTGGTAAGTTGGGCCTTGCTGGTGAGGCATCATGTCAAGTTAAAAAACTCTGCTATGGTTGTACTGGTCTCTGCAGGATCAAAATAGAGGTCCTTACACTACGATCCTGTACACTGAGGAGCTATTCGATGCAGGCAGGGAACAAGAGGTCAGCATCTGTCCCAGGATGGAGAAGAGGGACCAAACCCATCAAAGTCCGTTTTCAATTGTCTCAGTCACTCTCTGAAGTAAAAAAGGGTCTGAACTACTGTTGTATGTATAGTAGTATATATACATAGTAGTATGTATAATTCTACGCCAAATATCCAAGTGCATCTTCCTATGAGAACTAGAAACTATGGGAAGCCCTTCTCTGGCTAAGAGGTGGCTAAAAATACTAACCAGCTCAAAATTAAGACTCTTCATTTCTCAGGTAACACGTTGTCTATCACCTGTTAAAAACTATTACTGAGTAATTCTGAAAGTACTGATGTGAGTGTATGTATGCAAGTATACTTTTGGGTGTTCATACTGCATTACTGAATTTTGTCCTGACCCCACAGGTGACCGTCCAGACCTTGAAGCATGAAGACTGGTGACCTTTCAAACATTTTTTTAGCTTCTGTAATGGCAAAACTGTTATTACTGGCAATAAAATTACTCAGACCTTTTCTAAAGTCCTGATATTGCAGTTGCATCTAGTGACCTCATCTGACAGTGAATTATTCAGGTTGAGTATCAGCTACATTAAAAAAAAGCAAAAAAAAGCAAACAAAACAAAACAGCATTTGCTTTTATTGGTTTAAAATTTACTGCCTTTTAATTTCAGAGAGCGAAGAGTAGGGAGCCACTCTTGCTCTCCCTCACTGGAATCAAAAATGAATAAATGAATCAATGTAAAACCTCATGAAAATGAAGCAGTTTAACTATTGTTATGTATTGGTACATTCTGATTCTGAAACATTTTCACTTTCTTTTATGTATAACTTTTCTCTTTTAACTTCGGGCAAAGACTTAATGGATTACAAGCACCACCACGTTTTGGCTGTGGAACAGAGGTTATGGGGGGACAGTTGTCTCTCAGTAAGATTTAGAGGTTTCATTCCAATCTGGAAAACCTCTGATCCACAGAAGGCCCATGCACACTGACAGGGCCTGAGGCACCTGTGGGACTTTCTGTACCTGCTCACAGCACAGGACCACATTTTGGGCACTGGCTGTCCCTGCCCCACTATGGCTGTAGGATGTTGGTCTCTATCTCTCCACATCCCTTTCCAGCCTGGCCATGCTCACCTGCAGAAGGACGCCTCAGCTTTGCCTCAACCTGTCCTCCTCTCCAGGGACGTTCCCTGCTCCTGGAAGAGGCAGCACAGCAGCTGTGGCTGTCAGGGGGTTCTCCTTTCCCACATCCTCCAGGATGCCCTCAGCTCAGGTGTTGCACATCATCCAGCTGAATTTCTGTTTGCAACTAAAACCAGAAAAATGGCTGTGCTGAAACCTCAAGCTTCATCACAAATCTAAATATCATTGGAAACACCATAAATAATTCCATACAAAGTTTTCAACTTCAGAGGACTCTCCCCGCTCTTTCTCTTTCCCCTCCCCCCCCCCCCCCCCACCTTTTTCTTTTGTACAACCAAGCTAGTACTACCACAAATGTGGGGAAGGAATTTTCAAGGAATTGCATTGCCTTGCTAAATCCTTGCATTGTTGTGTTTTTAGATGTGACCTTAATCTCCTAATTCTTTGTGTTAGGGGATCATCCTCTTCATGTGTTTTTCAAGGAACCATTGGAATAAATTATTTCATAGTTAACACTTTTACTGTTGTTTTAGACATTTCATCTCTGTGAAAGTAAGAAAAGAAACTGCAGTGTAGGAGATTTCTCTATGCTACTCTGGAGATATCTCTGCTAGCACTGACTGGTAGCACAGCATGTCCCTCAAATCTGATCCATCCCAAGTTACTGGACTAATTGAGCATCCTGTACACAGTGTCTGCTCTGGAATTCTAGCTCATTGATAGGCCATAAGAAATTTTTCTATGGCCTATAGTATAGTATTTTCTCACTCACAGCTACACTTTTCTCCATGCAAGTGTGTTGTATATAATTTGAGGTGGAAAAGGCGACAGGGGCTCTGGCAGAGGAGAATCTGCTATGTAACTTCAGGTTGAGAGACTTCACAGAGGATTGAGATCCCTCTTTTAAGAAAGGAGCAAACCTAGAAAGCAAAGCTCAGAAACTATGATATACAGACTTTCTAAGTGACACCAAAGAGATGCCACAGAGTATGTTTTAAACCAAGAACACCCTAAAAGCATTTTCTGAACTGGTAAGATCCAGGCAAAGAACATCTTCCCTTGCAGAGGATCGTGTCCTCCTACTCATATTATCTGATATGTTTGTCAAAGATGACCTGGCTTTCTTTAATTTAGGATGTTTACAAACCCATTGAAGCAAAAGTCCCTTGGTATTGACTGGCATTCCTACTGCAGTAGGCATGGACCTGTAACTTCTAGAGAAGTTTTAAGCCAAGGCTCTGTTTGGTGTGGATCTTGCCCTGTGCATATTGCTTTAACAGTTCATTTCTAAAGAAAAGCAAACAGACAGGCAAAAGTCCAAAGAGTACAAAAAAAGATGTAATCCAGATCTTCAAACTTCCACAGCAGATTTTTTTTCCATGAAGTAAACTTTATAACAAATCAAGAAAGCATATGGGGACAAGGCAAAGAGTTACCAGTATCAGATTACACGCCTGTTAATCAGTCTGATTAAATGTCTGTTCATGCATCTTCCAGAGACACCTCATGCAATACGAGTTCAATACTGAGCATATTTTCTGGTTTATTTATAATATTAGATGGGATTAAAACTGTCCAGCCATTAAGACTTCTATTCTTGGTTTTGTTAACACAAATACGTCTGCTGAGCTCAAAATCACTTAGAAAAGAAACTAACCTCACAACAAGAAGAGTAGTGGAGGAAAAAGTTTCATGCTATTATAAATGCTTAGAGAAAATCAAGATCAAGTAATAAAAATAAGTTAAAACCAGCAAAAATTTCCAGCCATTTCTATTAAAATTAGTATTGTTAGATTCCAACCAGTGCACAACAACACTGGCAGCTTATTGAAACTGTAAAAGACATTTTCTCTCTTTCTCTTCCTCTCTTTCATTTTCCTTTCTTTTTTAAAAGCAGTTTAGATCATAGGGCATCATTTGCTGCCCAATAGAAAAGTCTTCTTTACTCCAGAGGGAGCTGGAAAGGTGATAGATGCCCCTGTACTTTGGTTCATCCATCTGTAGAATAACACAAGACCTTCCTCTTGGGAGTGCTGATGTCTGAAAAATACTTTAGGTTTCCCAGGTGAAAAGTGCAACTCATGTGCAGAGTATTATTATAATCTTTTTTTCTCCCAACACAAGCATTTCATAAACTTGCATTGTTGTCAGAATAGTTCTGAAATATTTTACCCTCAGGTTCATCTTTCTACCTACAGAGTAAAGCTCTCAGTAGTTTATTCTCAGTATGTCTGTCTATGCACACACCATCTTTTCGAAGTGCTGCTGACATAGAAATTCACAGGATATCTATAACGTTCTTATTAAAGAGACAAATTAGTTATTTTACTTAAACAAACAACAGGAGTATTACCCGCCGGAATGCCCAGGCACTCTCCATAAATAATACTGAGTGCTGATGAGATGTGTTTCAGTGCTTTTTATTTTACATTTTACCTTGGTGAGTAACTCAGCCTTGGTTGAACTGACTTAACTGCTCAAGTACCAAAATTCTCAGGAACGCTCCAGTATCACAACTTTTATGAGAACAGGATTTTCGTTGTCAGGAAACCTTAAATTCTGATCGAAACTTGCCAGTGCCTACTAGATTTTTTTTTTTTTTCTGGTCATGATCTTGAAACTAAGTGCTTTAACAAAGATATGTGTCCTAAACAGAAGCAAAGAAACAAATAAATATAAGACAGAAATATGAATTTTGATTAAATTAATTTTGATAGTCATCTGCTTTGTGTCATGTCAAAATTGTCAAGGGACATCAAAGTAATAAAATCTTCATGGAAGCTTCAAAACGTAGGAGGCTTTCTTCAGTGGCACTGTAATAATATAGATTACAGAATTGCTTAACACCTTATTGCTGATATGCTGATTATACTTTCAGGAATTCAGCTATTCTTTAAAAATTTGTTCTATAATATTGCTATAGTCTCAGTAGAAGAAGACTCTACCTACTCTTGCCCAAAGAGTTTCAGCATCAAAAGGTACAAATGTTTCAGATGAGCTTGAAACCTCCCTCTTATCTTTCATATGCATATATGTATTCATGAAAATTTAAATTCTCCAACCCAAAGAATCACTGAATCATTTATGTTTTAAAAGACCTCTGTGATCAGCGAGTCCAACCATTAACCCAGCACTCCCAAGGCCACCACTAAACCATGTCCCCAAGTACATCTCCAGCTTTTAAATATCTCCAGCAATGGTGATTCTACCACTTGCATGGGCAGCCTGTTCCAGTGCTTGACAACCCTTTCTGTGAAATTTTTTTTCCTAATCTTCAATCTAAACCTCTTCTGGCACAACTTGAAGCTGTTTCCTCTCTTTGCTGATGAAAATTGCCTTGGTGAGTTCTACCAGCTCTCTCTGTACCTCTGGGTGGATCTCATCTGCCCCCAGAGACTTGTTTGTGCCTAAGTGCTGCAGCTGGTTGCTAAGCAATTTCCCAACTCCAGTATACCCAACAACGCCACTTTCTGTTTTCCAAATGAATGCTTCTTTTCTCCACCATCACAACACATGGTTCATCCATCTATGCAACTACATGGTACGTTTTTCATTACAGAGTTAGTCTCCAAAAGTAACTCTCCTCCTAAATTTAGCCATTTCAACAGTGAAAAATTATATTGAAAGAAAGATTTGTTTATTTGTTTGATTGGGTTTTTGTCTCTCCTCACTTCAGGTTTCTTGCTTACAATGCCACAAATGGTCCAGTAAGTTGCTGAGAGTAGTATGCTTTTCCATTTTTTTATTTTTTGGTGAGTGGAAAACACAGTTTACAAACTATAAATTCCCTCTACACAGAAGACTCTAAAATATTGTCCATATGGCCCAACAGAATCCATAAATATTGTCTGTTAGTAAGAAAAAACACAGAATATTTCTCTCTGAGCTAATAGCTTCTGAAATAAAGCACTCTTTTGCATCTATTAGATACAGATACAGATCAAAGGACAAAATGAAGAAAATTAAAAGAGAGATATTACTTAATCTCAGCACAGATCATGTTAAGATTCCAATTCTCTGCAGCAAAATACTTCACAAGAAGGATAAAATCAACATTCAACCAATTAAAATCATACCAGGTCTATTAAAATGAGTCATCCGAGTAGATCTGAATCAGGTCTTTCTACGCTTGTAAAATAAGAACATGAGTAAATAATATTTGTAGCACCTGTTTATAGCTTGCAGGATGTTAATTTTGTTTTGAGACAGAGATAATCCTCCCCTCCCCAAAGTAAATTTAAAGAGACTCAATGTCAAAGTCAGATATAGGAAGATACTTATCCCTTTTATATCTCTCTTATCAGCGAGGTGCATTTCCCCCAAGTTTACTGTCTAAACACAGCTACATATGTGTCTAAGCACCTAAATATCTTTTTGAGATATTTTGAGCAGAGATTCAACTCACCACCTAGGCATTTAAAGGGATATTTTGGTGGAATTTCAGTTCCTGTGCGTAGGAAACAAAGTTAGAAAGCAAACACTTTGCCTAGACACCTGAGACACCCAATCTAATGAAGTCTTTTAAGGTAATTAGGCTTACTTTGAGAAGTTTCTCATCATCATCTCTTCCTTTACTGAACTGAGTGCTTAGATATCTATTTCTTATTTATGGAAATTTATCACTGAAATTGATAATTCTTCAGGACATCGGGACATGTGAAGAATACTCAGGGTCTTTCCAGTGGGAATGGTGGTGGAATCTATATGATGGTATTTAACTGTGTGTTATGCAATGTGTATGAAACAAAAAAAAAGGTGCTTGAGATGTGAACTGGGGCTGATGAAGAGATGTTTCAAATGCCAGTTACTTCACCACAAAACACAAGCCTTGCAGCAGGGCCGGAGCTATGCTGAAGGAACTGCAATTCACCTCCCCTCACTGGAGTGAAGCTGGATGGGAAGGACCTGAAGATCCTGTGAACCTCTGGTTTCAGCTGTACAGAGAAGTCTGTCAGAATCAGGCATGCCTAAAGAAGAGATAGGTCTAGATCCTGGCTGACACCTAAATTTGTCCTTGTTTTTGTCCAGTGATTACTCGTTTAAGTGAACAGTTGTGAGTACTCCAGGAAAAGGAGCTCAAAGCTCCTTGGCTGGAAATTCAGTTTTCATTTTCATTTAAGCCATGCATGCAAAAGTCACATGTAGGTAGGAGAAACTCTATTTCCAAGGCTAGTTTGGTCTTCTGATGTGGAATTGCTCAAACCATGTTCCTTAGGTTAAGAAACCCAGGTCTCCTACCTCCTAGTGCTATACCATCTGTATTATCACACAGGCAAAGAAATGCAAGTATTCAAAAGACAGCTTCTGAATATGAATAGCTTCATATTCACTGACTTCAGCAAGTTTTAGTTTAGGCTTCAGATACCAGCAATTTTTATTCTGCTTTTGCATAGGAAAGTTGCTCCTTTTTTTTTTTTTCTTCCAAGGAAAGAAAGGAGTTTTCTGATGTTTGACAACTCATTAAGTGTTTCATCAAAATCTCAGTGGAAGAGACATTTTTAGAAAAAAGGAGAAAAAAAAAAAAAAGTTTTTTTTTATTTACATGAAAAATGAAAGAAAATATTGACAACTTTTTTTAACAGATTGTCTTGGGGTGACTTTGTGACACGTATCCCCTATCACTGCCCCATGCCCAGGAATTAATTTTGTGCCTTTCTGTGCCTTTAAACTGAGCCTGAGAGAGGGAAGGAAAACCTGAACAAAACTTCTTCAAAGCAGTTTTCAGCTTGTTCAAGGTCACACAGAGACAGAGACTTTTTTTTTAGCTGCGGCAGCAGAGTGAGAGTGGGGAAGGCACCTGGCTTGCTTTTGGCCAGTTTTTCAGCTCCTTTTTCTTTCTCCAGAGAGAGACTGAGAGTTGAACTTTTGTTTTTTCTGGGACTTTTTTTTCCCTCTGCTGGACTGTTTCAACATCAGAATACATCAGGAGGACCTTCCACCGAGGCCTTGGCCCTGGAGGTGGGCCCACCACCCCGTCCCAGCTCCAAGGAGGGGGAGAGAGACATCTACGGAAGGACTCTGAAATTTTCCCAGGTTTCTCTCAGCAGAGCGAGAGGTTTTATTATTTAGCATCATTATCCTTTTCCTGTGTGTTTGTTAAATAAATAGTTTTTATCTCTTTCACTTTCCTTGGAGGATTTTTTTTTTTCCCCTGAACCTGGTGGGGGAGGGTTGGTTGTGACCTGCCTTCTCTCAGAGGATATATTTTTAAATTTGGCCAAACAGGAGCACAGACTTTATTATTTACTTTCATGTGTAAATCTCAAAAGACTGGTTCCTTTGTCTTCTGGCACCAAGATTTAGACATAAGAACTCAAGAGTAAGGTCTCATTGGTAACTGCACTATAAAATGTCTGAAAGCTTAGTTAATATCAAAGATCATATCCTCAATATTCAGTCTGAACAAATCAAAAAGTTGTTCTCCTTTTTTTTTTCTTTCCTAAGTACAGAACTATTTTCTGCTTAACAGCAATTTCCTTAACAAGACATTTTTTATTAAAAATAATAGCTGTAATCGATAATTTTAACTAATTGTATTTAATAATGATTTTAAGTAACATTGGAGATGGAAAAGAATATCAGAAGCTATTTAATTTAGAAAAAAAATTTTTTTCCAAGAGCACTTGAATTTTTATTTGATTAACTTTTCCTAAAATATTTCTTTTATTGGTGCTTTCAAGTTAGATCAGTAAAACTGTTTAGGTAGACAAGCTTGTGGTTATTTTGTTTTGTTTTTCAACTGACATGAAGGAAGTGGCTCCTCTGAATTAACTGGGTAATAACAGAGCAATGAGAGCATGGACAAACCAAGCAGTTATCACTGAGGGGTATCACCTATAAATTCCCTGCATTGTTCTAGTGATATGACAATAATCTAGTGATCCTGAAATTAAACCCATAAAAACATTCAAGACAAAAAAAAAAAAAACCAACAAACAAAAACAAAACAAAACACAAAGCAAAACACAACAAAGGTGGTGGAGAGGGGGAAAGGCATTTGGAGGAAAATAAGGGTGTGGTGGCGGGGACATCAAAACCTCAGAAAACTAATATTGAGTGCTTCAGATTTTTTAGTATTTGTTTTTTATCAGACTGAACTCTTTCTCTATTTTTCCACATGAAAGAAGGAAGAGAGAGAGAAAGATTATGAGGTCCAGACCTACTGATGTGAGTGACTGAGGGTGATTTTAAAAGGGAAGAGGCTTAGCTGCTGTTGAATGTCTGTGAGAAGTATCAGTGGCAATTAACCTCCTGAAGACTGCTGCCGTGTGATACCTTCCACAGTCTCTAAACTAAATAAGTTTATTACTGTCTCTGACTTTCTAATGGGCAGAGCCTGTGTCAGAAAACTGAATAAATTACGTGCTCCTTTGTAAAGTTGCAGAAGAAGAGTGAGAGTGTAAGTTGCCAAGAAATATGAAATATCACGTCTTCTGTATGGGTGGGCCCTCCTCATCCAGAAATATTCCATTTTGCCATCATGACCTATGTTGTGAATGAATTGAAGTCTTCATTCTCTAGAGCTTTATAAAGTCAAGATTAAGCATATTCAAAGTGTTGCATATTTGAAATACTGAGATGTCAAAAGACTCTAAATATCTGTCCCATGAGACCTATTAGCTCCTGTCCTTTCTTTCATCTAAACCAGTCTGATATCATTTGCACAAAACAGAGATGGAATCATTTTTTAAATTAATAAAATCACACACAAACCTACTGATTTCTGGTTCATGTTATCTTGCTGGCTCATGCCACACAAATGAGATAACAGATTATCCAACATGAGATTACTGTGACACATTTGATGGTACATACATCAAATACTGATGATTTTTCCTTACTGCATCTAGCAATGCTTCAGCAATACTGCTGCAGTCTCCATCTCAGGATAACGAGTTGTTAAAAAAAAAAAAAAAAAAAAAAGGAAAAAAGGAAGAAAGAAAGAGAGAAAAAATAAAGACAGAAAGAAATAATCATTGTAGAACATCCTGAGGGAACAGAGAGAAGTGGAAAAGCCAAAGAAAGAAGTAGCTAAGCCTGCCTTGACTGCATGAAATTTGTTGGAACGCCTCCTAGGGAAAGAAAATAATCATTTTTTGGGGTGATGGAATTTAAATAACTTAAAATTGTGCATACACAATTGGTTCTTTTGCTGCTGTTAGGAAAAAGAAAATTACTCAGTCATAGCAACCTATTTTTCAGCAGGAAGAAAAAAATAGAGTAAGTGGAAAATATCAGCACAAGTTTTGGAGCTGAGACACATTCCAATTACTAAAGTGAAATACAGTTCTTGAAGTATTTTTTGTTGATTTTCTCATCAGCATCTCTCCTACCTCGTTTTCAAGGAAAACTTAAAGCTTGGATGTGTGTGCAACTGTCTGCCCTTAGAGAGGGCTGTAACTCCCAGCCAGGCTGAACACAAACCACTGTGGGTGTAAGAGGGTAAGAAAAGCTCAGACTACAGTAATTAGAGTCAATAACCCCAAGCAGAATAGAGGCAAGGAAAGTTAGCCTTAAGAAGTTAAGCTTTGAGAGAGTGGGCTACAGTGAAGAGGAAAGTCCCAGCACACAGGTGCAGAGAGTCTATCTGACACCTCTCGGGAAGCAGGTTTTCTGAGCAAGGAACTGAGGTACTTTCTGCCAAAAATCCTTGAGTGATCCTTTAAATCCAGTCATCCAAACTGTTAGTTTTCTGTCGAAAAAGCTGGATATTGCCACATCTTCTCACCCATTTTGATGAACTTACTTGTGCCAAAGCACAAGTAAGAAGCTTTTAATATTTCTCTACTGCAAATTATAATACAGAGAAACCCAGATAAGATCTCTCTGTAGGGAGTTCTACCTAAGAAAACACAGAGATCAACATACATAAACTTGCTCGTGACAAATCACCCCATCTTTCACAGAACCTTGGTTTTCCCACAGGCCTCACAGGCACACTAAGAATCACTGCCTGCATCACACCTAGATCCAAAATACCTCTCCCAAATAACACTGATAAGGAGAAATATTATATCTGCCTAAGTTCAAGATTTTACTTTGGCTGCTTTGTTTGGGAAGCTTATGAATATACACAGTCAGGGTGAGGAGTTTCGATGCCTCAGGGGCCTGCCCTCCCCTCTGCCCACCCGGGAATCCAGAGGCTGCTCATCTTTAAGTATCTCCATCAGGGCTTAGAGGTAAAGCAGTGTGATCCCTTAGCCTTCCTTGTGAGTAGATTGTGCAGAATACTCACTGCACTGCCAGCATCTTAGCCTTCATCTTAGCATTACATTCTTTTCATAGCTGACCTGGCACATTCACCCCGTGCAAAGTAGTGAGATTTAGAACCTTTCAAACTGGCACTGAGCATGTGCAGCAGTGAGTTGGGCAGGGTTCATCCTTCACAAAATCATAGAATGGGTCAGGTTTGAAGATACCTTAAGATCATCTCGATCAAACCCCCCTCCCATGGACAGGGACACCTTCCACTGGACCAGGTTGCTCAGGTCCCCAACCAACCAGGCCTTGAACACTTCCAGGGATGGGGAAGCCTGCTTTCAAAGACAAACATATACATATTGCAAATTCATCTCCAGGAGCAGCATTGCTACAGTTTGCAAAGGTTTTTGGTACAGCTTAAAGTTGCTATTGTACAAAGGCAACTGAAATCAGTGGATGGAGCTCACCATCCCTGGGTTGTTTTTTTTGCATCTATAGTGCAGACATGCCCTGAAGCCTTTTAGAATGTTGGCCATCTGTTTTCAAGAAAGCCAGAACACTATTTTAAAAAGTTAAATACATATTAAGCAAGGCTTTACTGTTCTTTCAGAGTGGGAAGGCCATATTGTTAGACTGTAGCTGGTGAGATCGCACATTAGAGTTATGCTTTTAAGCTGCTGCAAAGTTACTCGTGTCAGGGGCACCACAGGGATCAATGTTGGAACCATAGCTTTTTCAGTACCTTAAATGACTCAGAGCATATTATTTAAACTAAAAATTTCTGGTGTGCAGATGATAGTAAATTGGGAGGAAAGGTCATCCGTGAGAAACAATACAGTCAGGTAGGGAAGGATTTAGATCATTTAAGTACTTGAGCTAATAGATAGCAAATTCAATGCAGATAAATGCAGAATAATGAGTCTCGGAGAATGTAATAAAAGGACATAATATCTGCTTAATGGGAAGGTACTACAGCATATTGACCTGGAGAGAGATATGAGAGTTATTTTAATAATAAAAAAACCCCCTTATATTAAAGCTTTCAACTCAATTATTGTTAAGGAAATACAGTGTATTTCGTTAGGACCTCACCCAAAGTACTGCATTCAGCACTAATCACTCTACAGTTCAGAAAGCATATTTAGAATTGGTCTTAAAGGGGTGATTTGTAGAGCAATCTAATGAAAGCACATTTCAGAGATATAAGTTTTGAGGACATTACAGTGAAGATTGACTGTATCTTCACCAGAGTCAGAGACTTTAGAGGTGACTGTCTAAGACGTCCAGTACAAGCTTAATGAATACTTGGCAGTAAGAGGTGAACTGTTGAGGAACTCATTACTTTAACCCCTCAATCTTCACAGTCCTATTAAGTTCAGAGCTGCTGTCACGGAGGAACAAATTCTCCTCTAGATTTACACCACTGCAGTTTGGGTGAAATCTCTGAAGCTACTCTTCTTACAGAACCATGAAGAAGAACAGGATCTGTCCTTCAATTTCTAATAAGACACTACTGGGGCCTCTGCTCCAGCATAGGTCTCTCTCTCTGTATGCTCCCTTGTCTCATTTGGCTATATAGGTTACAGGCTTGTTAGACAAGGGAACGTCAAGGTCTAGAAAGTCTAACAGGGCAAAAGAATTGCCTGAAAAAAGACACACGACAGTTTGCTAAGTAAAGAAAGAATTAAAGTATACCACATGCCATCAAGAGGTTTTTCTCTCTCCTTTCTGCTGAAGTATGTCTGAAAACAGCGGGCAGGGGGGAGATGGGCTCTGATAAATGGCTATTTTTTGACATAGCAAAGTCATTACGTTGGGTCTGCCAGAGATCTACTAGAAGGCATGTCTTGTGAAGCCATTTTGGAGCTGTCAGTATGTGATTCTCTCATTTTTGCAATTATTTTTTTTCATATTTTTCAAGTTATTATTTTCTCTAAAGCTAATGGGCAGTTAAAGTGACAAATCGGTTCCTTGCTGCCTATAAATCGGTGGTTTACAGATGTTGGAAATGTAATCTGGTATTTTGTTCGGGCTCCAGACACAAAATCTTCTTTGGCAGGAGGCCGTCATTTAATCAGAAAGTACACAGATCTGTTCCAAATGTATGGTCCTGGATAAGCATGCATCGTTTGGTACTCTGTAAGCAGAGAACAAGGGTGTTTTGTGTATATTTTCTCTCATTCTAGTAATACAGATGACACAAAATTCATGCTTCTGAAACGATAATATTCAGAAGACAGTTCATATTTACCATATTCTACATTACCAGTTCTGATGCACTTTTCTCCTCTTTCAAATGGCTTTTAAATGAATTGGGTTATTTTAGTCAGAGAAAGTTCCTCAACGAGACAGATAGAAGTTGCATCTGAATTTTGTTTTTCATTACCTTCCCCAGATAAAAATGGAGGCTTTTCTAAGAATGACTTGCGTCATTTCCTGCATGAACAAACAACTTGTTGGAAGAGATGGAACATGAATATTGAGAATGTTTTTGAGGTGATCCAGAAAGACACAATCTTCTTCCAAGATAATTTTGCCATAGCCTACTTGAAAGGCTTGTAAAGATAAGTCACCTGCTATAAGATTAATGCAACTTTAGAAATAGGACTTTAGAACTGCAAATTTTATACATTCTGCATGTAAAAAGAGGTGCGTTGGTTTGTCTGTATGCCTTTTTCTCTATAAACTTCTGGAAAAACTATTTTGTGTTGCATGCAAGTCACAAAACATTCTGGGTTGATATTTTTTTTTTTTTATTATGTCTTACAGAAATATTATATTTGCTTTACTTGTCTTGTGATATTTCATGATCAGGTTATTATCTTCATTCAATTACATCATACAGCTTTCACTTCACAATTGATCCAGTAAAATTACAGTAGTGAAAGCCAAAGGATTCAATGAAGAAGTAAATGGTGTTAATTTATATATTTATATACACAACTCTATATAAATAATTGTCTGTGGGAAATAAAGTAGGAATCAAATCCAATGTTAAGTGGTACCAAGTTGAAAAAATGTCTAAAAGCTGACTTGATGTAATACAAGCTTGGGAATCACTAGGTATTTATCATAAACTATTGTTATGTGTACAAAAATCTGTACAAATCGTCAGTCTTTATGACTAAAAGATCCATGATATTATCTCATGATTTGTTTATTTTGTCCTTCATTTTAATACATAATTTCATTTCTATGTACTCTATCCAGTTTCTATCAATGAGGTAATTTTCTCTTTGTCTTCCCACTGCTATAATTTTGAACTTCCAATTGCAATTGCCTTCACCTTTTTTTGTAATGCTGTTAATAGATTGTTTCCCTTTTTCTAGTTCTCTGCTTTATGATTTTCTTTGTGCTACTGATGTGACTTTCCTTACAAATACAGCAATGAATATGAATAATTAAATGAAAAATGAATGTCACAAAAATAATTGGAGAAAAAATGTGATGAAAAAGTAGAATAAAGTCATTTTCACATAGAGAAAATTAATGATTGACTTCTAGCGATGTTTCAGGTTTTTTAATTTCCCTTCCATTCGCTTCCCTTCCCGCACCTTCCTGCACCTTCCCTTCCCGCACCTTCCCTTCCCTCTTTGCTTCTTATTACACAAACAAGAAAAGAAATCTGTTTTTAGGCAAAAATACTATTTTAGGAAAAACACTTTCACAGATTCGAATTATCTGGACTTCTCCTTTCATAATATTCTGTAAAGAAAAGATGCTTTCCTTCCTTTAATCTCTATTTATTCTGAGGCTAAATTGAGGTAACTATTCTCCAAGGCCAAAGTTTCAAAGCATATTTTGAAAACAGTATTTGAATGCACAACACTTTTCTAACCCAGTTCGACTCTTTCAACACTGGCAGTGATGGTTCCTATGAGAAAGTCTTTTTTGGAATGAGACAGTGGTACTGTGGCCTTTCTTCAGATATCTCACATTATCTAATTTCTCGTGACTTGTGAGCTCCCACCATGCAATATTCTTGCTGATTAAGGTCTTATTGGTGGCTTGCCACCCTACTTGTCAGACTTCTGGCATCCTTTTCATTTGGAGCTCAATCAGGATGATCAAGTTGGGTAACAGGATTTCAAAAGGAACCCACAAGGGGGCTATGGATCCAACTAGAATCCATCCAGCACAATTTCTTGTTAAACTACAAAGAGCCCAGCTAGCAAAAACACAGCTTATGTTTGTTAAACTAAAGTTAACGTGTTCACTTTGCCTTTATCTACTGTTCTCATCACTCTGGAAAAAATAGTCTAGGGAAGCTGCAGAATCCCATGACTGAACACATTTAGGAACATGTTAGATGAACAATTTTCTGTAACGGGGCAGTTTATGCCACCTTAGAGGAGGGATATAGAGGTAGATTAACTTTTGAGACCCTAAAAGCCCTATCATCTTCCATGCTTCTCTGTTCCAAATATTTAAGGGTATTGGAGGACTAGCCAGCTCCTGTCTTCTACATCTGGGAGTTGAGTCACCCCTAAAAAAACCCTGCACACCAGGATTTTTCCTACAGCAGTGGCAGTGCTACAGCTTTTTCTTCAGCAGTCTCCTCTAGTCTAAAAAATTACTTCACGATTCAGCTATTAAGGCCATGTAGGCTTCTAACAAATGACGAGGTCAACTGAGAGTGAAAAGCAAGTGCAGCAATTGCAAAATTAAAAATGTGCTTTATTTTAAGTCTGTCAGGAATGCAAACACAAGCTGAGGAATGCAAAGTAGTTTAATTAAAGCTCAGTTAAAAACTAGCATAATTACTATATTAAAAAAAAAAGTCATTTGACTGAAAGATTCTTCTCTTATTTTCTTCAATGGTAGTAAAATCACAACTTTAAAAGTTAATTCTTTTATTGGAATTTAAAATTTCTCACAGCTTTCTTTTCAATGCTCATATAATCTTTGCTTTCAAACCAGTGTCCTGCTCAAGGAAATCCCAGAAACCACATAAAGTCAGTTTTATCCAAACTCAAGCAACAGGCAAATATATTAATTTTGGGAAATTCAAGCATTTCTAACCAGTATTCTTAACTCACTTGTTTTTGGTGAACTGTCATCCCCATAGGCATTCAAATTTCTATTCATGAATCATACCCTTTGAATCATACATACCCATGAATCATACATATTATTTACATTTTAGGAATAACACTTTAGATTTGTCCGTGACAAATAATTTTTTTCCATTGTGGGCAGTGTCTTTCTAACTATTTGGGACTCTGGCAAAGTGTGCATGGCACTGACAGAGAGTATTCATTTTCAATTAATATCTCTTACTTCAACCAAGGTGACCATCAGTGGGAGATTTGTGTATTTCACAAATATTTCCTTCAAGATGTCTCTTCTCTGGGTGTTTCCCTAGCATTTTTTTAGAGAAAAACAAATGTTCTCTGACAGATGGCTTTTAAACAACTTAACTAGCATCTTTTAATTCTTTGACTTGAAATAAGTTGTCTTCCTTCATATGGCACATTTATTCCCTGTCTGAAGACCTTCAGAGATCCTCTTCCATCTACTTTTCACTTGTCACTCTCCAAAAATTTTGGAGAAAACATAAGATTTTCCCCAAAAGATTTTTTTTTTGTTTATGATTTTTTTTTGTTTATGATAGATAGCAGAGTAACTGTTATCTATCTATCCTGTCCACAACTGGTTTCCCCTGAAAGAAAAGGATGTATCATAACTCTTCCTAAATGCCTTCTTTTTCTTGCTTTGATTTGGTTACAGTAGAAGTACCAGAATCCTAGGAAAATATTTTATACCAGCAACCTTTTCTTTTACTTATTCACTGAATCATCTCCCAGAATTCATCTCCAGACTGCCTAGGCTAGAAAGTATACTTTACCCAACTCATTAAAAGTTGCTTAAAAAGCACCTTCTTGGGAACTTAAGACCTTCAAAATTCAAAGCTGCCACTACTGTCTCTCATGTCATACAGTTTGCAATCGTGAAACTCATCAATGCGTGTTCAAGAATTGAAACAAAACATTGTTGCTATTAAAATTCTCCTCAGCTCCTGGAGGTGATACATGATGATCTGTGTGGTTCCTGGGTGCTGGAGTCAAAGAAGCAGAGGTCCCTGTGGGAGCAGCCAGATGATTTGCTGAAATAAACAGTGCTAATTTGCCCTGGAGAAGCCTATGATCCAAACAATGTGGGATACTGAAAGACTACTAAAAAGCTTAGCTGTGCACTTCTATTTCTTGGCGACAACTGTTAGTTTTCTAATTAAACAATTTCTTTGACAGGCAAACCACGATGTTCTGTTCCAGTCCTGTGAAATTTTCTCTCTCTGTCACTCCTGTTTTGTTTGTGTGCGTGTATGTTTAATTATTCCTTCCTTCTAAGTTTCTTTAATACCAGCTTTGTTACTGGACTCTGGTCTTTACAGATCTTGCACAGAGATCTGCATGTTTACTGCAATGCTTGAAAATCAAATTTAAGGAAAAAGTAAGCAGCAAGTACATTTATTAACATAGTACTGTGAAGTGTAAAATGAATGAGAGTATTAGCACAACTTCTCTCTGGGCAGTGCTCCAAACCCCTCCATTGATGATAGAGACATGACAAAACTTTGGCTTTGTTCTTTTTTAGCTAGTTATTCAAGAAGTGGCATATAACAATTTGGGGTTTTGGTGTTTTGGGTTTTTTTTCAGAACTTTTTTTTCTCAGAAGTTTGTGTATTCTGCTACACCTTTGGCTTCATACTAGAGGTCTGAACCTAGGAGAGCCTTATTAGCATCACTAGAAGACTTTCACCAACTCATCAGCAAGGGACCTTCAAGAATACGTGTTCACTTGCCACATCAAAAAAAATCCCGAACAGCCAAATAACAAACAACAAAAAATCCACAACAACCCTCCATACTCCTCTGTAAGCAAGCAACTCTATGATTTTGAAGTCTGAAAATAAAAAGCTCCTTAAGGGCAGTTATCCCGCCACCTACCACAGTGTAAAACATGGAGGGTTTCAGAGGACATGAATTAACTTTTTATTGCTATTTCACTATTCAAAACAGCAGGTTTTGAACTCATTAAGTGCAAGGGCACCATTAGTGAAAGGATATGTCCTACATCATCTCTTGAGTATGGTCTTAGTACCTCTGGTTTCTATTTGAACCAAAAAGTTAATCAGAGATGCTCAGATGAACCCTTGTGGAATGCTATTTTTTTTTTTTTTTTTTAACAGAATAGTGATAACAATAACTTAATAAAGAGAATTTCCCATATATTTCTATTACAAGGATTCTTTCTAGAAGAACAAATCTAAAGCCAATACAGAAACAATAACAAGAGGTTAGATTTAACTTTGCCTGTACTTTTGTCCTCCTTGAGTTCACCTACATTAGCAAAAATATTAATGGTGCTATAGAGCTTTCCCAACTACTTCTTGAGGGGGAAGAGGGATTATTTGATTCCTTTTTTATCACAATTTATGTCAGCATAAAAGTTATAGAGATTGCCAGAAACTAAAGGAACATGATGTAGAATCACAGGAAAAGTGCAAAATCAATAGAGCCAGGTGTCTGAATGCTGCACTTGGCAGCCCCTCTCTAATCCATAGTCAGTGCTATATTTTATGTATATGACTGAGATTCTGTTCCTAGATAATCCTCAAACCCAAATAGCCTGCACCAGTGCAGTGACCACAGAGACAGAAGGGGTTCAGATTTTGATGCATAAGGAAGGATTTTGAAATAAGTGTCCAGACAATACCAGTAGCCCCTGAAAAGGAGAGAAGTACTTCCAGGTTGCTTGAAATGTCTGGAAGTGTCTTTGTCTCCTAATGTTAGAAGAAGTCAAGGTAAGTTTTGTTTGTAACTTGTATTTCTCCTTTTCAGTGATGTATTCCAGGCTCAACAATGACCATTTTTACCTGGTTTACGGTTGTCATAAGAGACTGTCAGTAGAAAATGCAGAGCCTTTTTGCTTCCCCTTTCTGCTTTCTTTCAGGTAGAAACCAGACATAGCTAAAATCATTCTTGTGCATTCTTCCCTTCTCAAAATAGCAACTGATTTAAAATCTGTCCAGATCTCTAACTTCACACAATCAAAACTGTGAATTGTAGTAATTCATTTGTCTAGCTATCACCCCAACATCTTGTCACGAGAGAAGGTCATTTGACTGTCAAGAGCAAAAATGAAACACTAAGGATTGAAATACCTAAAACATTTAACACATTTCTTAGTATAAACAAAGTTGCTAAGCAGAAGAGTTGGTGATGGGTAATCTCTGATCCTACTTTCATGACAAAGCTTTTGCAATCCTATTCTGTGGTGATGCGATGTTTTTACTGTATTTTTGTATGTTCTTTGTACCCTAATGGTTCGTCCTTACCTTCCCCACTTCTACTCCCAGTTGGTCTGCCCCTGATCCAAGCCGCTCCCCTGGTGCTCCCAAAAATGGTTATCCCCTCCCCTTGTCCTGGTACCTTCCCTGCCAATCGCCCAAACTCCTCCTGAAGTTCTGGACTGTTCTGTGTCTGTCACCCAAGCCCTCCCTAATTACCCTATTATGGTCCCCATCAATTCCCTGAGATCCTGCTCCCTCGGATACCTCCCCTCTTGGAACTGCCCCTAAACCTCGACGCCCCATTGGGGCATGTGACCCCTCTCCCTCCCCCCACCAAGACCATTGGGCCAGATGTGAGTCCGTCCCTCCCTCCTGATCTGCCTATTGGTCCCTAGTTGGGTTACTCCCCTTGTTCGACCCCCCCTTTATAAGGTATGGTCACCCTGCAACTGTCGCTTGTTCACGGCGGATCTTCTTCGATAAACTTGGATTACCTACCGTGGCAAGTCTCCCTGCTACTTTCTGTCTTTCCCTTTGTCGAGGGCTTCTGACTGCTACAGTGCCTGGAGCCTTCACACCCCTGGGTAGAGGCTTCAGAGGAGCAGCTTTAAAGCTCTGTGCCTCCAGCTGCACACCGCTGGAGCTAGCCTGGGCAGTGGTCAGCAGCAGTCACTGCGACACTATTCCATCGCTGTCTGGCTTTAAAGAAGGTCAGATGTTTCCTGGCTTTGATTGGAGTTTGAATGAGACTTGTGTAAATTTTACTTGGTCAATTCACATGAATTTCAGGAAATTTTCTCAATCTTACTGTTTGCTCTAGATTTTTAGGTTCAAACAAATCTGAGATTCTGGGCTTGTTTGTTTGGTTAAAGTGTTTTGTTTTAGTGCACTATGATCATCACCTTGTTCTGCAGTCTCACGCATAGAAAATACATTTACATCCTCTCACACACATAGAGAAACAAACAAAACCCTTCACATTTATATGTATATTTGTGTGTATTCCCTAGCTTTGTTTTATATTTGGCTTATAAATTATTTTAAGGATGTTCTATGTTTGTACAGTACATAGTTAAATGAAATTCTGATCTGTTGCTGTAGCTCTTCATTATGCACTGCTGCAGTACAAACAAAAACACAAATACAAATAAACAGAAATGCAAATACTTCTACTAATGAAAATAATAATTAATAATAGTAGTAAACACCATTATCTTTGTCTGTGCCAAGGGCACAAACAGACTTAAAACTGTCTACTTATAAATTTCCTTATATGTGCACAGGGTATGGGCTCACCCTGGCTGGATGCTCAGTGCCCACCAAAGCCTCTCCGTCACTTCCCTGCTCCGGTGAACAACTCAGCTCAGCTTCACTCCCAATTTTCTCTACCTCCTCCCCCAGAGCACCACAAGGAGATGGGGAATGTGAGTTGCGGTCAGTTCATCACACTGAACTGCTGTGTCTGTCATTCCTTGCTCCACAGAGGCTGGACTTTGGACTCTCTTCCCCAGATCCAGGGAGGGTCCCTCCCATGTGAGACAGTCCTCTACAGACTTCACCAGTCTGAGTCCTTCCCGCAGGCTGCAGTTCTTCATGAATTGCTCCAGTATGGGCCAATTCCATGGGGTCAATATTTCAGGAAGAGCTGGCTCCAGTGTGGGTCCCCCATGAGGTCACAATTCCTGCCAGCAAACCGGCTCCAGCCTGGGCTCCTCTCTCTACACGTTTTTGCAGGATCCTGCTCCAGCATAGGCTTCCCACGGGGTCACAGCCTCCTTTGGGCATCCCCCTGCTCCAGCCTGGGCTCCTCCAGGGGTTCCAGGTGGATCTCTGCTCCCCCGTGCCCTCCCTGGGCTGCAGGGGCACAGCTGCCTCACCATGGGCTGCTCCAGGGGCTGCAAGGGAATCTGAGCTCCAGAGCCTGGAGCAGCTCCTGCCCCTCCTGCACTGCCCTGGGTGTCTGCAGGGCTGTTCCTCGCACACATTCTCACTTCTCTCTCCTGCTGCAGTTGCAGTTTTGTAGGTTTTTTTACCCGCACCCCTTCTTATGTCTGTTCTACCAGAGGTGGTACCACAGTTGCTGAGGGGCAGTGGGTCCATCCTGGATCCAGCTGGTATTGGCTGTGCCAGACACGGGAAAACCTTCCAACAGCTTCTTACAGGAACCAGCCCTGTAGTTCCTCTGTTACCACAACCTTGTCATGCAAACCCAAGACAGCAGAGTATTATTGTTTATTATTATTACTATGTTATTATTATTACTCCTATGATTGCCACTTCTAAGAAAATACATTTAAGAAAGTATTAAAGCACTTTTAAGATTTCTTTTGCCCTAGGCATGGGCAAAGATGTTGGTGCTGAAAGGATGTTAGCAGATTGTATTTTGCTGAAAACAAATTTGAAAGTCTTGTGGGTCAACAAATTTCTGTTGGGTGAAAATGTAATTTATGTATGTTCAAAAACCCCCCCAACAAATCAATGTAACATGCTTTAATAAGTTATGGCCTCTCTGCTGAAAAGCTACTGACTCACTGGCTATGCACTTGTGGGCTTAGATTCAACCTTTCTAAATGTAGGTATGTAAGCAAAGGATTGAAGGTCTGGTCTCCATGGGCTCCCAGTGCAGCAAACGGAGAGAAACAGGCTGCTTTAGAGACTCAGGCAGATCTAAGCAAGATTGAAGCACCTCTTGGAGAAGACTCTGAGACTACAAAGGGAGCTTTAGCACTGAGATTCCTGCTAACTGCCCCAGGCAGGTGTGCGGAGGTGGGTGGGAAGAGATCCAGGCTGTTGTAAGTCAAAACTGAGCTCTTCAGTGCTATCATATGCTGCTCTCCTGCAATGGACTCAGGTGTGCCTGTAGCTCATTAGCTGGGGGAAAGTCCTTTGCAAATGGCTGAGGTAAGGTGTCCTTTGTGACTGAAAGAAAATGTTTGAGCCAGATAGGCAGTTCACAGCCTTGACACAAGGCCAGGCTGGATGACATAGGCTCTTACGACCAAAACATTATTTTTAGTGCTTCCAAGAAAGTGAAGGCTCTTGGGCTTCAACTCTGTGTTTGGGCCAGTTTGATTGTTTGCACTGATACTTGTAGCATCTTCCCTGCCAACTTACTTAGTCAAACCAATAAAACATCTTTACAGCACCACCTTTCCGTCCACTATTGATTCACTTGCATGTGCTACCTCAATAGTAAAAGGCTGCTAGGATTTACTCCCTCTGTTCTTTCCTTCTCTGGGCAGTCATTATTCAGTACAAAACTCCCTTAACCTGGTAAAGTTGTTGCTCTTGTTAATACTGGTTTAGCAAATTATCGATTCAAATAATGAGAACAGGAATTATTTGCTCCTATTGTGCAATGTGCAATTGGATCTCTGTTTTGCCCCAGTAATTTTCTCTATAGATCTTTCAGTGGTACTAGATAAATGGATCATAAAAAAAAAAAAAAATAAAAATACCAGGAAGCTGCCTGAGGTTGATGGTACACTTGAGCTGAATCCAAACTTTATTGGTGTTTCTCAGCTTCTATTTGAAAACTTATAAACACTGCTCTTTGGAGCTTTACAGGGGTTCTTTTTCTGCTTGTCTGGCAGAGGTATTAAGTCAGTTCTTCAGTTCTAATGAAACTATGTACAGCCCATCAACTCCCCATCACACCTGTGCAAAGGCAGCGCAATGTCAATGACCCCAAAACAAAATGAATTAATATTGCAAAATACATTTCATAAGCTATTAGAAAATTTCAGCTGGAGGTTGACAGTCCCAGGTTGTCCAATGTCACACCTTGCTGTAATTTGCAAACTTCCCTCCATCCTGTTTTTTCTCTTTTAGCACTTTAATCAAAGCTGTGCAAGTATATACTTACATTGGGCTGTTCAATGTGACAGCAAAATTTATATTGTGCTTGTTTGGGATGGGATAGAGTTAATTGTCTTCATAATAGCTGGTGTGGGCTGTGTTTTGGATTTGTGCTGAAAATCATGTTGATAATTTAGGGATGTTTTAATTATTGCTGAGCAGGGCTTACACAGAGCCAAGGCCTCTTTTTCTTCTCACTCAGCCCCACCAGCCAGGGGGGTGGGGGTGCAGAGGAAGTGAGTAGAGGACACAGCCAGGACAGGTGACCCCAAGTGGCCCCAGAGATAATCTAGATCACATGGAATCACGCCCAGCATATAAACCTGAAGAAGGAATGTGGGGATGTTCAGAGTGATGATGTCTGTCTTTGCAGGTAATCATTACACATGTCAGAGCAGTGCTTTCCTGGAGATGGCTGAACACATGATTGGGAAGTCATGGATGAGTTTCTAATTTTGATTTTCTTTCATGCTCAGCTCTTGCTTTACCTGTAAACTCTTTACCTTAACCCCCTTTTACTTTTCAGATTCTCTCCTCCATCCTGAGGCAGAGGGAGTGAATGTCTGTGTGGGGGCCTCATTGCTGTCTGGGGTTAAACCACAATAATATTTGGATACCTAACAACAAATAACTTGTTCTTCCTGTGTGCAGAAAGAACACATACATGCAAATTACTACACACAGAGTGTAGTTTGTTGGAAAATCCATAGGTGTTTCCCTTCCCAGGTAACCTCCCAGTTTAGTCAAGAAATATTACCTGATGCAAAGAGAATTGACTCTAACCTTTCCTTCATTTCAACAGCATCAATTAAATGCTGTTAAAGAACTGACTGCCAGAAAAAGAAATAGTCCATAAATTAATTGTTGTCACCACTGTCATCAGCATCATTGTCATTATATCAAATAGCATTCCCAGTGTGGTAAAAGGAAACAAAACATGCAAGAAGGAATAAGAATTTTCCCTCTGAAGGATATCATAGAATAAAGAAAGAGTCATAACTAAAACTCCATCTGGTACAGGATTCTAGAAGGCTGACCTGTAAGTCTCTTCGCATACAAGTTCTCCTCATTTCCTTATTACAGTTACTTATTCCCACATTCACATTCTTAGACAAAACCTGGATCTGATTTGAAGTTTGGAATTCCAGCCTTGAATAGAGACCCAGCTCAATCCAGACACAGGACCTTCAGTCCAAAAGAGAACTGAAATTTCAGATATGTTATTATACCTATCTGCACCCTGTTAAAATTCCACAGCACTGAAAACTTCAGACTGAAATATTTACATTTTCTTTCATTTTGTACTGGATGTCAGTGTCTAACTCAGTTCTTGGATTTAGGAGTCTAAAAGTTAAATGCAGAGTCCTTCAGCATCACCATGTTTAAATCATATGGTAATTTGAACATTATCTTTTCTTTCCAGTCTGTTTCATTCATTAGAATGAGGCTATAGTCAAACTAGATGACTAATCCATTTGAAAGAAACAAAGAAAAGAGAAAATAAGAGAGAAAACACTGATAGTTAAGCCTTATACATCAGAACAAAATGAAGGATTCAAAAGGGCAAATGTTGTCAAGAAGATATTGTAATGACAATAGGAACAAAAAGCTGGGCAACAAAGGCTTATGATGCATAAGTCAAAGATTGCCTTTTCCTATAGCTTCAGACGGAAATTCTTCATTATCACTCTGTGTTCTTTTTTTGTTCCTGTGTGTAAATTTGACCTAAACTTTCTGTTGAAACACCACAATCTAAGTAAGGACTTTTAACAATGATTCCTGCAGAAAATCATAGAATCATAGATTGGTTTGGCTTGAAAGGGACCACAAATCTAATTTGAATCCTCCTGTCAAAGGAGGGACATCTTTGACTCGACCATCTTCCTTAACCTGAAATTGAACAATTCCAAGGGGAAGAGGGCTGGAGCAGTTCCTATGAGGATAGTCTGAGAGAGCTGGGGTTGCTCATCTGGAGAAAGCTCCTAGGAGATTTCATCCTTCTGGAAACTAAAAGGAACCTACAGGAAGGCTGGAGAGGGACTTTGTAAAAAGGTATGCTCTGATAGGATAAGAGAGAATGGCTTTGAACTGAAAGAGGTTCAAAGATTCATGTTAGCTATTAGGAAGAAACTTTTTACTGTGAGAATGGTGAGACACTGGAACAAGTAGTCCAGAGAAGTTGTGGATATCCCGTGTCTTTCAGCCTGTCTCCATAGGAGAGGTTGGATTATGTGCAACACCCCCAAGTCTTTATACACAAGGCTGGTCTCAATCAGTTCAGCCCAGAGTGGACTTGTGCTTGGGATTGCCCTGACTCAGGTGCAGGACCTGGCACTTGGCCTCACTGAACTTCAAAATGTTCACACAGTCTCACCTCTCCAGCCTGTCCAGGTCCCTCTGGGTGGCATCCCTTCCCTCCAGTGTGGGAACTCACCTCACGGCTCAGTGTCATCAGTGAAATTTCTGAGGATGCCCTTGATCTCCCTGTCCACTTCACCAACAAAGGTGTTAAACAATGCTGGTTCTGACTCTGACTTCTGAGCAACATCACCTGCCCCTGGTCTCCGCTTGGACATCGAGTCAGCGACCACAATGCCATCTAGCCATCTGGCAAGCTTTTCATCCACAGAGTGGTCCATCAGTCTGATCCATGCATCTCCTGGTTACAGACAAGGGTGCTGTACAGGACAGTGTCAAATGCTCTGCACAAATCCAGGCAGATGATGTCAGTTGCTCCTCCTTCATCCACCACTGCTGTAACCCCGTTTCAGAATGCCACCAGATTGGTCAGGTGTGATTTATTCTCCATTAAGCCATGCTGGCTGCCATGAAAGGTTGAGATAATATTTCTTCATTGCTTTTCCTAACTCGGTGTGCTGACATAATATCCTGAAGAATAGTTAGCTTATAGAAATTGGGGATATTGAAGATGGCATTTAAATGTACTTTAAATGCAAGAATGGATGCACTAGCCTTAATTGATCTGTAACATAAGTGTATTTTTCCTTAAGAATTGAAAGTTATGCAATTAAAAAATAAACAATACAAATACATGCCATTTTTGTGACTGCTTTAGTAGGGACTATCTCTGCATTACTTTTCCTCCATGCTTAAGTCTTTCTCACTAAGGCAGTGCATATTTCAGTTGTAAAAGTTCAACAGCTTCAATTTAGCAAAACATGCTTCATTAATTTTTACAAACATTTCCAAAATAAAATAAGAAAGAAGTTTCCCTATTAATTACCCTGAGGAAAGGAAGAAATTCTTGATCTGTTTTGACAGTGGTTAACTACAGATCAGAAAATGCTGTATTAAGCATAAGAAATAAACATGTGATGGCAGGATGCAACCAGTAAAAGCCACATAAAGCAGACAGGTTCATGGCTATGAAGTCAGAAGGAATCTGAATACTCAGGGGAAAGGGCTGCATTTTTTCGCTGACCAGACAGCAATGAACAAAAATTCATTGATATTAAAAACAAAAAAAAGGCAATATGGGTCACAACAAATCTGTATTTCCTCTCTGGGTAATGTGTTTCAGCAGCAAATGCATTACAGCATGTGAACATACCTATTGCAAATATACTGGGTCTTTAGTCATTGCCTAAATGCTAGTAAGTTTACATTGAGGCTTTAGCCTGCCTTTTCTACATATTAATGTGGCTGCCATCATCAGCAGTGTCTGAGGACCCCATCAGTTAAAAGTTCAATCATTGATAAAGTTCAAATGAACCTTGATGTTTCTGTAATTCTGTGTAAAAATGTGGCATTTCACTTGGTCTATCTTAGACACTCTTAGACACCAGCTAGGGATGGGATAATTTTTTTTGGCTTCTGAAAGGTTTGCTTCATTGGGTTGGCTATTTTACTTCACTAATATTTGTTATGCTCTAGAGAAATACCCTAGGTCAGCACTCAGTTCCTGAGGCTTAGGTAATTAAAGTAAGATAGGACATTTCCAGTCAAAATCCTCTCATATCCGTGCCAGACTCAGGATGGCATGATTCTGCTATACCATAGCCCTCAGAATATCAAGACAAGAAAGGATTTAGTGTCTGGCTTCTCATAGTGAAACAGAAGTTAAATACCTCAAAAAAACAAAACAAAACAAAAAAAATCCACACCAACCAACCAACCAAAAACCCAACAAAACCCTAAAAAGAAACAGACAAACAAATGAAAAGGTTCTAGCAATTAAATTAGGATCTTAATTTAAATATTCTTTCTTCTTTATGGACTTTTGGAAAAAACCAAACAGGTAACTATCAGCACAGGAATGTTTTGCTGTTACATGCAATAAGAGCAGTAAAAAGAACTGATATCAAGGCTGGGTTTGCAAATCTGTAAGTGGTTTTCTCCTTTACCTTGTAATTTGGGATTATCACTTCTCAAAATGTTGAAGCATACAATCTTATAGCTTTGCAACATTTTGAGCTTTGTTTGGCTGTCTGTAAAATTCAAACAGACAAATTAGGAAAATTTGAAGGCAAAACATTCATAATGTTTTGGGAAAAAGCATTTAATGCAAGCAAATATTACAATTGAAATAATAAGAAGAAACAAAATCTGACATTTCGTAATTAAGAGAATGAACATCTTGGTTGCATAGAAAGTTCTAATGTTTTGACATTCCTTGAAAGGATTCTACGTTTTTCTACAGATGAGACTATGAGATTTAAAAGAAATCTGTTGCAGAATGGAAATACCTGAAGATTTTTGCATAATTCTGTTAATTTTACAAAATCACAGAAAGTCACAGGAGTTGGGAATGCAGGAAATCTTGGCTTTTAGTGTACATGAGAAGAAGGGTGTCTGTACCAAATCACAAAATATTCAAGGATCATCAAGTCCAAATCTTCTTGAATGGCCAAGGGGATTCAATGGGAATGACCTTGATGTTGTTAGCACTGTATCAACAGCTTCCTATGAATGGAATTCTTTTTCCATGTTATGGACACACTCTGACAGATTTTTCTAGCTATTTCTTAGTACAAGTTCAATATCAGGACAAAGCAGCAAAATTAACTTTCCCAAAAAGAATAGTAATTTGGTACCTGCCCGGTACCAAAGGTAGATCAAAAATTATTTCAACATGTATAGGTTTGAACAAACTCATACTCCTTCAATCTGAACAGTCCACATCCAAACCAGGTCTATTCAAGAACACATAATCTCATTAGTCTGGTACTGTGTCTGAGCTGAGTAATTTCTATCGAGACATCATTTTCCCTGGCAATCTGGGAACTTAGTTTATCAAACAACCCTTAAGTGGAAGGGCCCAGAACAATGGCCATGGGCACAATTTCTCATCCTCTCATCCTGTAACATCTTTCACTCTCCTACTATGAATCTTTGTTTTGTGCAGGATATAATCTGTAGCCTATTGTGCACGGTGGTATAAAATTTAGAAAGAATTTGTGTGCTTTTCTAATGTAGGTGTCTGTTATATAGTTATATGTCCCTGATTGAAAAGGATGAAGTAGGATGACTGACATCTTCTTTACTTTATTCCTGAATTTACTGCAATTTGCACAGACCAAGTGACTACATAAAAAAAAAAAACCAAAACAAACACCCTAAAAATGTGACTCCCGCACTAGAGCAGAGATCTCAGCTTTTTGAGAATTTTGTTTCTGAAAGTGTCCTTTATTTTCATTTTAAAATAGAACTTAATAGGAAAAAGGTTATGTGCCATGATGTCAATAGGATGAAGGACAGGTCTCTACAGCCCAGGAGGGCTCCTTTATGTTGCTGTTTCGATCTAATCCCCCCATTCAGCCTAAAATGGGAAGCTGAGTGCACATCTATGTTTTCTGATCAGTTCCAAAAACCTTTCCATAATATTATTAGAAGCATTCAAAGCAAGCCCAAGAGAGACATTTATTCTTTCAAAATCATACAAACTGGAAAGAGAACAACAGAGAAATAAAAGGAAAAAAGAAAACATAGAAAAAACCAAAGAAAAAACAAAGAAAAAGCAAAGAAAAAACAAAGAAAAAGCAAAGAAAAAACAAAGAAAAAACAAAGAAAAAACAAAGGAACAGTTCCTTCACTGTATTGTATTTACTGTTGGAGTCTGAAAGCTGTCTCATTAGAGTAAAAGAACAAATTTTAATAAAGCAGCATATTATACAAAATATCTTTTCTGATTTTAACTGTTTCATGTACATACCTCTTAGAATTCAGAAGCTTAAAAAATTTCTTCAGTACTCTGTGATTTATAGTGATCTTTTTTGCAACCTGTGCTTTTAAAAATAGATTTATTGATTCCCATGCATATTATATTTTTATATATATAAATTTTAAAAAATTAGAAAAGTAAAACTCAGTCTCTGTATTTCAGATACTGAAGGAAATCAAGGGCATGGAAAGTCATTTTAATGAGCAGTAAAAAGCATAAATGGATCAAGAAAGATAAAATATCTCCAAAATGCAAGGTGTTTTTCCTCTTCTCACACTCTGAAACACCTATCACTCAAAAGACAAAAAAAAAAAAGGCAATAACTCATTTTGTAAAATTTTAGACTACTTTTCTGGGAAGAAAAGAGGTCAGCAGAAGGTGAAAAAGTCCAGGAAGAAAGATCAGAGAAAAGAAGGGAAAGAAAGAGGAATGAGGTCAGGGAGGAAAGAAGAAGGAAGGAATTCGGAAGGAAGGAAGGAATTCGGAAGGAAGGAATTCGGAAGGAAGGAATTCGGAAGGAAGGAAGGAAGGAAGGAAGGAAGGAAGGAAGGAAGGAAGGAAGGAAGGAAGGAAGGAAGGAAGGAAGGAAGGAAGGAAGGAAGGAAGGAAGGAAGGAAGGAAGGAAGGAAGGAGTTCGGAAGGAAGGAAAGGAAGGAAGGAAGGAAGGAATTCGGAAGGAATTCGGAAGGAAGGAAGGAAGGAAGGAAGGAAGGAAGGAAGGAAGGAAGGAAGGAAGGAAGGAAGGAAGGAAGGAAGGAATTCGGAAGGAAGGAATTCGGAAGGAAGGAAGGAAGGAAGGAAGGAAGGAAGGAAGGAAGGAAGGAAGGAAGGAAGGAAGGAAGGAAGGAAGGAAGGAAGGAAGGAAGGAAGGAAGAAATTCGGAAGGAAGGAATTCGGAAGGAAGGAAGGAAGAAAGGAAGAAAGGAAGAAAGGAAGAAAGGAAGAAAGGAAGAAAGGAAGAAAGGAAGGATGGATTTCGGAAGGAAGGAAGGAAGAAGGGAAGGAGGGAAGGAAGGAAGGAAGAAGGGAAGGAGGGAAGGAAGGAAGAAAGAAAGGAAGAAAGAAGGAAAGAGAGAAAGGAAGAAAGAAGGAAAGAGAGAAAGAAAGAGAAAAAGATAACTGTAAATTCTTCACTGCTGTCCTGAATGGCTTATCTGCTGTGATTTACTGTTGTGATTGTTGACTAGCTGACCACTGATTTCAACACAGGGATATAGAAGAGACAGATTGACATGAGTTTCATTAAAATTCAAGAAACTCAACTCCACAGAGAGCATGACTAACTTCCTTATACATGACAAGAATCCCCACAGATGGTTCTTCACCCTTGCTAAAGGAATTAAGTCTACCAAAAGAATCCTTGTCTATAAGCAGCCAATTCCCCAAATCTACAGCCTCATCTGCACAGAAATTCTTTATACTGTCATTCTTAAGTACCTTAGGGTAGCAGTGAAAGACAGGGAGCCAACAGGGAGTGCCGACTGCTGCCTCCACTACCCCTCAAGCATGCTGGTGGCATAGGGATGATGGGATTATAAAGTAAACATAATAAAACACAGTACTAGGGCATTCAGTGGCCACAGTATATTTGCTTGCTTATTTTTTCCCTGTAAAAGCTGGGGATGAAATTCCTAGTACAACTGCAAAGTGCATGTGTACAAAATTGGCAGTTATTAAACCATTAAAGCAGCCCACAAATGAATATTGAATTTAGTTTTCTATACCAATTAACTTTCCCTTTTCATATAATTCCTTTTCTTTTTTTTTTCCTAGTGATTATTCTCTCACTCTCTACAATTTCCCATCAAATGTTGGAGTTTTCCCTCTCTGCTTCCCTGTCTTCTTCTGTCTCTCCGTCCCCGCTTTCACTTACACACACAAAAAGTCTAATAGCTGGATACAGTGTCACTAAGGATGAAGAGGAAAAAGCTTCATTTCAGTTAAAAAAAACAACCCAATTCTTCTGTCCTGTTTTTCTGTCAATCAAACCAGCAGTAATTAAAGGCCAAGATAACAAAGCTTTCACCTGAAGACTAAAGGAAGAAGTATTTAATAGGCACAACAGAATGAGAAAATAACTAAATAAATAAACAAAAGCTCTGGCTATGTTAAAAATGAGAAAACCCTTCTGAGGAACATTTTAAACATGTTCTAATGAATAGGGACATTAGAAACAAGTGTTTTTTCATGGTATGAAACCTTCATCTCCTGGTCACTGTTTAGATCTAAAAGCCCCTCTGAAATAATAAAATTTGCAATAATAAAAATTTTGATCCTCTCAGATCAGTCCTGGTCTCTGAGAGCTCAGCAAGAACCTCAGCTCCGTGTCACTCAGAGCATTATGGACAGACATCATGCAAAAGCTGTTGATTTCATAATCACGATTTCATTTAACATAAGAAAGGAGAATCAATGTCTTATTCATATAAAGTTATGAAAAAAAATGAACACGTCCACTGTTTCAAGAAATATCAATAGCTCTCAGTAGAGACAATTGATATAGGTCATCTACAAACTTCTGGGTCAACGAACGAAGTACAGGACTATCCACCCTGTTCAAAGAGAAGAAAAGAGCACAAAAATTACATGGGAATCTTTCGATGTTAGATGACTGTACAGTACCAAGGATATTGAAGCAAGATGGAAAAACTCAAATGCTCTTTCTACCAGTTTGTCATCTTTAGATAATATCCAGCTGAATTCTCGGTACTGAGGGAGAAGTCAAAACTCTTACAAAAAGATTTTTCCCCTCAGAGCATAATTTTTTTTCAGAAATTTTTGATGTTCAGCTCAGCTATTCTTCCTGCAGAATCATTAGAAGAGATGTAAACCTGTGGCTGGAAAAGTTCAACTGTCTGTCATGGATGATCCAATCAGTCATATTGGATGAGCCAATATGACTGATTGGCTATAAAGTCTTACAGGGTTGGCTGACAAATGTACAAATCATTCCTTATCCACACAACAGAAAGTCCAGCTTCTTCCTCAGGGAGAGGGGCAAAGACTACAAGACTCCAAGGCAAATCCAAGACTATCACCTCCACCTCCATTTGCTGTGGCAGTGATAATTTGTGTCCCAGTTACTATTTGGATTCAAACTGAATTTAAGAAAACTAGTGATTACAGATATGAAGAATATATGAATGGAAAGTGTCTTCATCCATCCCTAGAAAATTTATCCAGAAAAAGACTCTTCTATCCCCTTTGTACATTTCTCGTCAATGTTTAGAATTTGTCCCTTCAAACATTTTTGCTAGAAATGTCTATGCCCTGCCATATCTGTCCTCTAGAGAATATCCAGTTTGCTTGGCCTCCAGACCTTGCATCATGCTGTGGTCAGCCACTGTGGAAAAGCAAAGCTCTTAAACTCAGCGTTAAGAGGGTAATTCGGTCAAAAATGACAAAGGTGATGCAGAAGATGGCTGTCTTGGAGAACCATCCTGGTTTTCACTTCTGTTGTTCCCTCATTCTTTGAACTTCTTTCTTGTCATCTGAATCATCATTGCCTTCAATGAGGCATTCTTTTTAGAATCATGGTGAATACAGGCTGTGTGGTCCAGCATCCTTTCCTAAGGGAGTCTTTCTAGTCTCCAGAGGGCACCTGGCATGGAATTAATACATGCTCCAAAAACTATTGTAAGGCTGCCTAGTGAAGAAGGCTTTCTCTCCCCCAGTCTAGAATTAATTTTTGAGTAAGAAAGAAAACATAATCTCAGTAAATATCTTCCACATTGAGATTAAAATATAATACATTGATTCACATCATCCCTGAATTCATCTTGGTCCCATTTGAATGGACCTTTTTGGGTCTCCATAATGTCAGGTGACAATAAACTCCAAGGTTTAAATGCTGTTTAACTAGAACAATGCCACTTTTTAAAAACAAAGTACATATTTTTTAAAAAGGCAGAAAAATATGCTTAATGCTTCTGAGAAATCCAGCCTGAAAGTGCATGTGTTTCTGAGGTACTTTTCTTCAATCTTTCTTCCTCCCTGTTCTAGTTGTTCTTCCTGGTTGTACCAGACTGAACACAAACATCATATGTCACATGTTCAAAATTCTTTCCCCTTCCTATGAAATGTTTTTCTGCTTTCTTCTCTTTCTGGAAAACTACTTTGTCTCTATTTGTGCTACAAGATCCCAGCTATCTGTGTGTTTCACTTCCTGCTTTATCCAACCAGCTCTTCCAAAAAACACTGCAAGACGTCACATTCCTTTGCTGTCAGAAAAGGCCTGATATTTCCTCCAGTGAGAGAATTTCACCAGCCCCAGAGATTAGGAGCCACCAGCAAGTGAAAAAGCAACCCTCCACCCTCTGCAAAGCAGCCTTTTAGCAGAACAGAGCAGAACACAGAGTAACACGCAGAAACTTACAGCAAACCCGAACAAGCAAACAAAACAGATGCCATCTGCCACAGTCTGGAGAGCATATTCCCTGCCAGCCTTGATTCAAGACAGCCAGAATCCATTCAACTTAAAGGCTCTAAAGGAGTTTTTTATCATGTCATGCTATATCAGTGTTTTCTTTGTAGGAGAAAAAAAAACAAACCCGTCTGATAGAATCAGTATCTGTTTATTCCGTATTTTTAAAGGCCTTTCTTTGCTGTTTTCCTTTGAGAAGGCTGTGTACAGGTACTGAATCTCCTACACAATGACAAAAACTGAGGTCTCAAAGAGGGTCAAAACTTATGCTGTCAGTTTTTATTATTTGTTCCGAATAAACTTACTCCTCTCTTCAACCTTCACCAAGGAAATTAAAAATCAGCTGATATATGCATACACATTGAAATTTTGTGTATCTTTATCTCCATACCAGGTTAATTTTTGCTCTCACATATGTCTAGTTTGGGGTACAGAAATGAGGTTCATTTCTGTCAGGAAATATACTAAAACACAGAAAACTTTCAATTATTCAGTTGACTGGAATTGTTCTTGAAAATACAGGCTGAGGAGAAGAGTTATCTCAGATGTCTTATATAATAAGCATTCTCCAAAATATAAGCACCATATATTAATTTCTGAAGTAAAACAAATGTTCAGACTTGTATTGGAGATCTTCTTGAGTGTCTAATGACAGAAGATTTTGTCATCTGGGCTTTGCTGCTTCAGTCCGAGAAGGAATTAGTACCCCTAGAAAACAATATTATAATGTAACATGACACAAATAATGCCTCAGCAGTTGTGAGAAGATCATCATACATCACAATGTAGTGACTGCAAAAGGTAGGAAGAAGTATAAAACTAAATTTAAAGTGATGGTTAATACAACTTCTATTTCCTATAGCATTTTAATAAGAAAGACTGCAATTCCATGGTGGAAACCTTAAATTGAATCAGATGTTCTTTGGTGGTTTTTAGCTGCCTATTTACACACAGAGTTTCATCCTCTGACACTGGAAGAAGTAAATAGCAGTTAACACTTCTGGAGAATCCTCTTTTGGATTAATGATCATGGGCAATGACAGTCCAATAACTGTAAATGACATCAGAATATTTTGACTCTCACACAACAAGGCACACTCATGTGTGGGAAGAAAAGGTCTCCCTTTCTTCTCCCCTTACTGGCAATATCACAAGAACTCATTCCTCATTACAGCATGGGATATGAATACCTATCAACATCAACACTGGTACCACTAAAACAACTGCATTCTTGCCTAAGTAATAGTCCATGTCTCTCACAATTCACTTTAATTTAAAAAAAAAGAACAAAGCAAAACCAAAACAAAACAAAGCAAAAAAAACCAAACAAATAACCAAACAGCAGAATATGCTTAAAATCTTACATTTTCAAAGGACACAGCAAGTCCCAAATTAAAAGGAGTCTGAATGTGATTCACTATGTGATGTCCAAGGAAATTACCAAAATGTTGCTAGTGCTCCGACCAAAATGTTTGTTGAATATACACCAACAATGCAGGATTGTCTGTGTAGCTCATATAATTATATATTTTCAGAGTAGAGAAGTTAGTGCTTTGAATGTCAGCAATTTTTCTCTTTTAATGGAGAGTCCTGGATCCAGGCTGATGTGTTATCTAAGATGATAGCAATCACATGCTAAGGCAGCTGTAAAAATAATAAATATATATATATATATTTGAAATAAACCTTATCTATAATAAATATAATTAAAAAATAAAAGAATAAATTAAAAAAAATTAAAAAGCTGAGAAATCACTTCTTGCTTAGAGCTATCAATAGAAAATCAACATTGTCCTCAGCAGCACCTGTTACAAAATTTTTACACTCTCTGTATGCTTTTGGGACATTTACAAATTTTACAAAAAGGACTATGAACAGATGAAAGTAATGCCAGATGATTCAAAAAAATTAATAGGACAAGGATGATACTGATGTGAATACTTTGTGTTTGCTAGTACCTGGGTTTAGGATTGCTTCAGGTTTTTTGTAAGCAGTAAATGTAATATCCAATGCACACCAGTATGAAAATTTACCTAGAGAAATATAAATGTAGCAATTATTAATAACTTTGCTTTTTCCAATGATAGCCTCAGTCAGGAAGTGGGAATGGCACTTCGGTGGGTGAAGCAAAGGATTGCCTTTCTTCTCTGCTATTAACTTACTAAGTCAATACAGAAAAGTCACTTAAGCAAACATTTTCAAAGTTAGGTGAATAAAGTAAGGTGGTAAAGTAGATACTGCTAAAAGACCAATAAGATTCAAGGAGAACTTGAATCACCTAACAATCATGTAAATTTCTTTTTTAACCTACGCTATGCTGAATCACAGGTTTCTGCTCCTGAAGGATGATGTATTGATTACATGTAAGAAAATACAGAGCCTATCAAAGTAAGATCCATGGAACAGACCAAGTAACTCTTTGCTCCAAAATATTTAAGCATACTTTTAAAATGATGTGTCTTAGTTCTTTTTAGTTCCAGGAAGCCATTCAAGAGATAACTGTTCATAAAGAACAATCCCTCCTTTTCCTGAAAATCCAAGTCTGAGCCTTCAGAAATCACAACATCTCAAGTCACTAAGCTCCCGCAGTACATTTTGTAAAGATGAGAGTTGATTATAATTGCCCTTGGAGGGAGTGATTTCTGAGTCAGAAAAACACAACACTATCTATGACTATGAAGAGTTTATTTTCTTTCAATTTAGTTTGGGGTAGAAGGAAATAAAAGGGGGGCGAGTGTTGCGGCAGTTTGGATGAATATAATAAAAGATCATATAATAAAACATCTGTTAAGAACATGTGTTGGAACTCCAGGGCATACACTGAAACCAGTCAGTAATATCTGTGAGTGAATGAAAGAATGAATAAATAAGTGTATAAAATCATGATTCCTTCCATCATCTCTCCCCTATGGAGCCTGCAAGGATTTTTTAAGTCTTGTCAAGGTAGAGGAACCTAACATCTCTACAGCTGTTATTCAGTACAACATTTTCATATTGACAGATCTATCAAACTAGAGAGGAGTTCAAGACTAAAGGAAATGTGAAAGGCCACTGTAAAAGAGAAACCATGGCCCAGAGAACTCTGTCAGTGAGAAAAGGCAGGGGAGGAATTGAACAGTTCAGAGAAATTAAGTGACCTGCTCTAGAATGCCAGAGATAGGTACTGAGTCATGGCTTGATGGTTTCTCCCTATTAGATGTGTCAAATTTCAGGAGTGTGAATAAGCATAAACTACTCTCTAAGAGTACAAATGTGTGTAGACCTCAGTTTACTGTTACAGAACTACCTCACTGATCCTGGATCATCTCCATTCCAGAAGGCCAGCGGCAGTGCTTTCTATCATTAAACAAACCCACTGCACTATTTATGGATTCTGAGGCCCTGCTGGGTGCGCCACACTTGCCATCATTTTGCTGTTTTATCAAAAATTACTTTTTCTACTTACAATATATTAGAGAGTGTCTCATTAATGAATGACCAGC